>NC_090347.1:585732-609275 GCF_035084215.1 Heptranchias perlo | reverse complement strand
TGACACTGCCCTGAGGAACTCCTGCAGCAATGTCCTGGGCTGAGATGATTGGCCTCCAACAATCACTACCATCTTCCTTTGTGCTAGGTATGACTCCAGCCACTGGAGAGTTTTCCCTGATTCCCATTGACTTCAATTTTACTCGGGCTCCTTGGTGTCACACTCGGTCAAATGCTGCCTTGATGTCAAGGGCAGTCACTCACACCTCACCTCTGGAATTCAGCTCTTTTGTCCATGTTTGGACCAAGGCTGTAATGAGGTCTGGAGCCGAGTGGTCCTGGCGGAACCCAAACTGAGCATCGGTGAGCAGGTTATTGGTGAGTAAGTGCCGCTTGATAGCACTGTCGACGACACCTTCCATCACTTTGCTGATGATTGAGAGTAGACTGATGGGGCGGTAATTGGCCGGATTGGATTTGTCCTGCTTTTTGTGGACATTGTCCTCCCCCCCTCCCTCTCATTCCCTCCCACTCCCCTCTACCCCTCCCCCCTCCCCTATTCTCTCTCACCTCCCCCTCCCTCCCGCTCCCCCGCCTCCCCTCACTCTCCCTCCCGCTCCCCCGCCTCCCCTCACTCTCCTCCCGCTCCCCCGCCTCCCCTCACTCTCCCTCCGCTCCCCCGCCTCCCCTCACTCTCCCTCCCGCTCCCCCGCCTCCCTCACTCTCCTCCCGCTCCCCCGCCTCCCTCACTCTCCTCCCGCTCCCCCGCCTCCCCTCACTCTCCCTCCCGCTCCCCCGCCTCCCCTCACTCTCCCTCCCGCTCCCCCGCCTCCCCTCACTCTCCCTCCCGCTCCCCCGCCTCCCCTCACTCTCCCTCCCGCTCCCCCGCCTCCCCTCACTCTCCCTCCCCGCTCCCCCGCCTCCCCTCACTCTCCCTCCCGCTCCCCCGCCTCCCCTCACTCTCCCTCCCGCTCCCCCCGCCTCCCTCACTCTCCCTCCCCCCCATTCTCTCTCCCCCTTCCCCACAGGGTGAAGTTCAGGCCAGTGACTCAGGACAGAGATTATTTGTTTATAATTTTAATTGTGATCTTTCTCTATTTAAACTAGTTACAGTGAGCAGTGTGTTTTACATTAATCGCAGCAAAGGCAGAGTATTCGGGAAACTAAACACCGGCCCCCAGGATCTGCCTGAAATAATCGTTTTAAACACACACTAATAATATCTTTATCTAAGATTGTATTAAACACAATAAATTACTGGCAGCACAGACACAAAACGCACAGGGAGATCCCAGGAGCTCATCACAACAACAGGGAGAAGCAGGGTCACAGGACAGTTACAGTGTGAGGGAGACGGGGGACAGAGAGGACGGGGACAGAGAGGGACGGGGGACAGAGAGGGACGGGGGACAGAGAGGGACGGGGGACAGAGAGGGACGGGGGACAGAGGGAGACGGGGGACAGAGAGGGACGGGGGACAGAGGGAGACGGGGGACAGAGAGGGACGGGGGACAGAGAGGGACGGGGGACAGAGAGGGGCGAGGGAGACGGGGGACAGAGGGAGACGGGGGACAGAGAGGGACGGGGGACAGAGAGGGACGGGGGACAGAGAGGGACGGGGGACAGAGAGGGACGGGGGACAGAGAGGGACGGGGGACAGAGAGGGACGGGGACAGAGAGGGACGGGGGACAGAGAGGGACGGGGGACAGAGAGGGACGGGGGACAGAGAGGGACGGGGGACAGAGAGGGGCGAGGGAGACGGGGGAAAGAGAGGGGCGAGGGAGACGGGGGAAGAGAGGGGCGAGGGAGACGGGGGAAAGAGAGGGGCGAGGGAGATGGGAAGAGAGGGGCGAGGGAGATGGGGAAGAGAGGGGCGAGGGAGATGGGGAAGAGAGGGGCGAGGGAGATGGGGGAAGAGGACAGGAGAGAGGGAGGGACAGAGGGGAAGAGGGAGGGACAGAGGGGAAGAGGAGAGGAGAGGGGAGGGGAGGGGGGAGGGAGGGATGAGGAGAGAGGGGGAGAGATGAGGGGGAGAGATGAGGGGGAGAGAGGAGGGGAGAGGGGGAGAAAGAGGGGGAGGGGAGAGAGAGGGGGAGAGGGAGAGAGAGGGGGAGAGGGAGAGAGAGGGGGAGTAGAGGGGGAGAGGGTGGGAAGGGGAGAGGGGGAGAGGGTGGGAGGGAGACAGGAGGTGAGAGCGGGAGGAGGGGAGAGAGAGGGAGATGGGGACAGGGAGAGGAGGGTCTCAGGCTGTGAGAGGTCATCAATGGAACGGCAGGGGACAGACTGAGATCTGTTGGGCATGGGGAGACGGGGGGAGTGACGGGGAGACGGGGGAGTGACGGGGCGATTGTGGGATTTGGAGGGATGATATCTCAGTGCTATATTCGAGGTATTACACGGTGCCACTGCTGCTCCACTTTGGGAGGCAGCACCTCTGGGTCGGAGTCAGATTCCTGGAGTTCCGTTCACACCACCAGAGGCCCGTAGAGAAGATTTGATTCTCCGCCGTCCTCCTGCTCAGGGTTACTCGGGTTGGAGAGCGGGTGTCGGATCGACCATGGAGCAGCGATACCGTCCTCGCTGACCGGTGTACCTGAGATTGTAGAGGAAGAGACCGTCAGTCAGGCCTGTCCATCTCCCACACACCACTCCCAACAACAAGGGCTCCCCGCCATTGGGCTAAACTTCCCACAGCCCCGGGGACAGAGGCTGACCCCCCCCCTCTCCCCCGGGGACAGAGGCTGACCTCCCTCCCCCTCCCCCGGAGACAGCAGGAAACTGGGCCCAGTTCCATGTTGACTCCCAAAGGTTCCTGCCCGATCTCTGCAGGTTTAGCAGAAGGTTCTGACTCTCTCCCCCCTCCCCTGAAGGTTCTGACTCTCTCCCCCCTCCCCTGAAGGTTCTGACTCTCTCCCCCCTCCCCTGAAGGTTCTGACTCTCTCCCCCCTCCCCTGAAGGTTCTGACTCTCTCCCCCCTCCCCTGAAGGTTCTGTCTCTCTCCCCCCTCCCCTGAAGGTTCTGTCTCTCTCCCCCCTCCCCTGAAGGTTCTGTCTCTCTCCCCCCCTCCCCTGAAGGTTCTGTCTCTCTCCCCCCCTCCCCTGAAGGTTCTGTCTCTCTCCCCCCTCCCCTGAAGGTTCTGTCTCTCTCCCCCCTCCCCTGAAGGTTCTGTCTGTCTCCCCTCAACAACCTCCTGCATTTATTTAGCGTCTTTAACATAATAAAATGTCCCAGGGTGCTTCACAGGAGCGATTATCAAACAAAATCTGACACTGAGCCGCATCAGGAGGTAATCGGACAGGCGACCAGTGCTGGTGACCACCCCGAAATCTCCATCTCTCCCCCCACCCCCGTTCCCCATTCCCCCCCCACCCTAACCCCCCCACTCCCCCCCCCACCCTAACCCCCCCACCCTAACCCCCCCCACTCCCCAGTCTCCCTTTCTCCTGACCCCCCCACTCCCAACTGTTCCCAGCTCTCAGCGGTGACAGAGGGCGTGGGCGAGGGCGTGGGCGGGTACGGGCGAGGGTGTGGGAGGGCGAGGGTGTGGGAGGGCGAGGGTGTGGGAGGGCGAGGGTGTGGGAGGGCGAGGGGCTGCTGCAGCAGGAAATAAAAAGCTCAGAGATATCGCGTGCTGTGAACAGCAGGAGCTCATTCCGGGAAATCCGGGCCCCATTCCTGGAGGGCTGGCATCACGAGCCGATCACTGATCCTGACCTCACCCAATGCCCCCATACACTTTGCAGCAGGGGGTCATGGACAGTGATCGGGAGCAGGAACCCTGGCTGATTTCCCCCTCTCTCTAACCTCGGGGGTCACTGGGGGTGATTGTAATGCCCCCACCACCAGTTAACAGACCAGAGCAGGGACAGATCAAAGACTGCCTGGTCAGTGTGAGAGTGCGGGGGTCAGTGTGAGAGTGCGGGGGGTCAGTGTGAGAGTGCGGGGGGTCAGTGTGAGTGTGGGTCAGTTTGGGTGAGTGTGAGGGTTAGTGTGGGGGTCAGTGTGTGGGTGTGAGTGTGAGTGTGAGTGCGGGTGTATGGGTGTGAGTGTGGGTGGGAGGGAGTGTGTGAGTGTGAGTGTGAGTGCGGGTGGGAGTGTGGGTTGTGAGTGTGAGTGTGTGGGTGTGGGTGCGGGGTGCGGGGGTGCGGGTGCGGGTGCGAGTGCGAGTGTGGGTGTGAGTGCGAGTGCGGGTGTGGGTGGGAGTGCGAGTGCGAGTGCGAGTGTGGGTGTGGGTGGGAGTGCGAGTGCGGGTGCGAGTGTGAGTGCGGGTGTGAGTGTGGGTGGGAGTGCGGGTGGGAGTGTGAGTGCGGGTGTGAGTGCGGGTGTGAGTGTGGGTGTGAGGTGCGGGTGGGAGTGTGAGTGTGGGTGGGAGTGTGGGTGGGAGTGGGAGTGGGAGTGCGGGTGTGAGTGTGGGTGGGAGTGTGAGTGTGGGTGGGAGTGTGAGTGCGGGTGGGAGTGTGGGTGGGAGTGTGAGTGCGGGTGGGAGTGTGAGTGTGGGTGGGAGTGTGAGTGCGGGTGGGAGTGTGAGTGTGAGTGGGAGTGTGAGTGCGGGTGGGAGTGTGAGTGCGGGTGGGAGTGTGAGTGCGGGTGGGAGTGCGGGTGGGAGTGTGGGTGGGAGTGCGGGTGGGAGTGTGAGTGCGGGTGTGAGTGCGGGTGGGAGTGTGGGTGGGAGTGTGAGTGCGGGTGGGAGTGTGAGTGCGGGTGGGAGTGTGAGTGCGGGTGGGAGTGTGAGTGCGGGTGTGAGTGCGGGTGGGAGTGTGGGTGGGAGTGCGGGTGTGAGTGCGGGTGGGAGTGGTGAGTGCGGGTGGGAGTGTGAGTGCGGGTGGGAGTGTGAGTGCGGGTGGGAGTGTGAGTGCGGGTGTGAGTGCGAGTGCGGGTGGGAGTGTGAGTGTGGGTGGGAGTGTGAGTGCGGGTGGGAGTGTGAGTGTGAGTGGGAGTGTGAGTGCGGGTGGGAGTGTGAGTGCGGGTGGGAGTGTGAGTGCGGGTGGGAGTGTGAGTGTGAGTGGGAGTGTGAGTGCGGGTGGGAGTGTGAGTGCGGGTGGGAGTGGGAGTGCGGGTGGGAGTGTGAGTGTGAGTGGGAGTGTGAGTGCGGGTGTGAGTGGGAGTGCGGGTGGGGAGTGTGGGTGGGAGTGTGAGTGCGGGTGGGAGTGTGAGTGCGGGTGGGAGTGGGGAGTGCGGGTGGGAGTGTGGGTGTGAGTGGGAGTGCGGGTGGGAGTGTGAGTGGGAGTGTGAGTGTGGGTGGGAGTGTGAGTGGGAGTGTGAGTGTGGGTGGGAGTGTGAGTGGGAGTGTGAGTGTGGGTGGGAGTGTGAGTGCGGGTGGGAGTGCGGGTGGGAGTGTGAGTGGGAGTGTGAGTGTGGGTGGGAGTGTGAGTGGGAGTGTGAGTGCGGGTGGGAGTGTGAGTGCGGGTGGGAGTGTGAGTGTGGGTGTGAGTGTGGGTGGGAGTGTGAGTGCGGGTGGGAGTGTGGGTGGTGGGTGGGAGTGTGAGTGCGGGTGGGAGTGTGGGTGGGAGTGTGAGTGTGGGTGGAGTGGAGTGCGGGTCGGGAGTGTGAGTGCGGGTGGGAGTGTGAGTGCGGGTGGGAGTGTGAGTGTGGGTGGGAGTGTGAGTGCGGGTGGGAGTGTGAGTGGGAGTGTGAGTGCGGGTGGGAGTGTGAGTGCGGGTGGGAGTGTGAGTGTGAGTGGGAGTGTGAGTGCGGGTGGGAGTGTGAGTGTGAGTGGGAGTGTGAGTGCGGGTGGGAGTGTGAGTGCGGGTGGGAGTGTGAGTGTGGTGGAGTGTGAGTGCGGGTGGGAGTGTGAGTGTGAGTGGGAGTGTGAGTGCGGGTGGAGTGTGAGTGCGGGTGGGAGTGTGAGTGTGGGTGGGAGTGTGAGTGTGGGTGGGAGTGCGGGTGGGAGTGCGGGTGGAGTGTGAGTGCGGGTGGGAGTGCGGGTGGGAGTGTGAGTGCGGGTGGGAGTGTGAGTGCGGGTGGGAGTGTGAGTGCGGGTGGGAGTGTGAGTGTGGGTGGGAGTGTGAGTGCGGGTGTGAGTGGGAGTGCGGGTGGGAGTGGGAGTGCGGGTGTGTGAGTGCGGGTGGGAGTGTGAGTGTGGGTGGGAGTGCGGGTGGGAGTGTGAGTGCGGTGTGAGTGCGGGTGGGGGTGTGAGTGCGGGTGGGAGTGTGAGTGCGGGTGGGAGTGTGAGTGCGGGTGGGAGTGTGAGTGGGAGTGTGAGTGCGGGTGTGAGTGTGAGTGTGGGTGGGAGTGTGAGTGCGGGTGGGAGTGTGAGTGCGGGTGGGAGTGCGGGTGGGAGTGGGAGTGTGGGTGGGAGTGCGAGTGCGGGTGTGAGTGCGAGTGTGGGTGGGAGTGTGAGTGTGGGTGGGAGTGTGAGTGCGGGTGTGAGTGTGAGTGTGGTGGAGTGTGAGTGTGGGTGGGAGTGTGAGTGCGGGTGGGAGTGTGAGTGTGGGTGGGAGTGTGAGTGTGGGTGGGAGTGTGAGTGTGGGTGGGAGTGTGAGTGCGGGTGGGAGTGTGAGTGCGGGTGGGAGTGTGAGTGCGGGTGGGAGTGTGAGTGTGGGTGGGAGTGTGAGTGTGGGTGGGAGTGTGAGTGCGGGTGTGAGTGCGAGTGCCGGCGGGTGGGAGTGCGGGTGGGAGTGTGAGTGTGGGTGGGAGTGTGAGTGCGGGTGGGAGTGTGAGTGTGGGTGGGAGTGTGAGTGCGGGTGGGAGTGTGAGTGGGAGTGTGAGTGCGGGTGGGAGTGTGAGTGCGGGTGGGAGTGTGAGTGCGGGTGGGAGTGTGAGTGTGGGTGGGAGTGTGAGTGCGGGTGGGAGTGGGAGTGCGGGTGGGAGTGTGAGTGCGGGTGGGAGTGTGAGTGTGGGTGGGAGTGTGAGTGGGAGTGTGAGTGCGGGTGTGAGTGTGAGTGGGAGTGCGAGTGCGGGTGGGAGTGTGAGTGCGGGTGGGAGTGTGAGTGCGGGTGGGAGTGTGAGTGGGAGTGTGAGTGCGGGTGTGAGTGTGAGTGTGGGTGGGAGTGTGAGTGCGGGTGGGAGTGGGAGTGCGGGTGGGAGTGTGAGTGCGGGTGGGAGTGTGAGTGTGGGTGTGAGTGTGGGTGGGAGTGTGAGTGCGGGTGTGAGTGCGGGTGTGAGTGCGGGTGGGAGTGTGAGTGCGGGTGGGAGTGCGAGTGGGAGTGTGAGTGCGGGTGTGAGTGTGAGTGTGGGTGGGAGTGTGAGTGCGGGTGGGAGTGTGAGTGCGGGTGGGAGTGTGAGTGCGGGTGGGAGTGTGAGTGCGGGTGGGAGTGTGAGTGTGGGTGGGAGTGTGAGTGTGGGTGGGAGTGTGAGTGTGAGTGTGAGTGCGAGTGCGGGTGGGAGTGGTGGGTGTGAGTGCGGGGTGGGAGTGTGAGTGTGGGTGGGAGTGTGAGTGCGGGTGGGAGTGTGAGTGTGGGTGGGAGTGTGAGTGTGAGTGTGAGTGCGGGTGGGAGTGCGAGTGCGAGTGCGGGTGGGAGTGTGAGTGCGGGTGGGAGTGTGAGTGTGGGTGGGAGTGTGAGTGTGAGTGTGAGTGTGAGTGTGAGTGTGAGTGCGAGTGCGGGTGGGAGTGTGAGTGTGAGTGGGAGTGTGAGTGCGGGTGGGAGTGCGGGGTGGGAGTGTGAGTGCGAGTGCGGGTGGGAGTGTGAGTGTGAGTGCGAGTGCGGGTGGGAGTGTGGGTGTGAGTGTGGGTGTGAGTGCGGGTGGGAGTGTGAGTGCGGGTGGAGTGTGAGTGTGGGTGGGAGTGTGAGTGTGAGTGTGAGTGTGAGTGTGAGTGTGAGTGTGAGTGTGAGTGCGGGTGGGAGTGCGGGTGGGAGTGTGAGTGCGGGTGGGAGTGTGAGTGTGGGTGGGAGTGTGAGTGCGAGTGCGGGTGGGAGTGTGAGTGTGGGTGGGAGTGTGAGTGTGGGTGGGAGTGTGAGTGCGGGTGGGAGTGGGAGTGTGGGTGGGAGTGGGAGTGCGGGTGGGAGTGTGAGTGGGAGTGTGAGTGCGGGTGGGAGTGTGAGTGCGGGTGGGAGTGTGAGTGCGGGTGGGAGTGTGAGTGCGGGTGTGAGTGCGAGTGCGGGTGGGAGTGCGGGTGGGAGTGCGAGTGGGAGTGCGGGTGGGAGTGTGAGTGCGGGTGGGAGTGTGAGTGCGGGTGGGAGTGCGAGTGCGGGTGGGAGTGCGGGTGGGAGTGTGGGTGGGAGTGTGGGTGGGAGTGTGAGTGGGGGTGTGAGTGCGGGTGGGAGTGTGAGTGTGGGTGTGAGTGCGGGTGGGAGTGTGAGTGGGAATGTGAGTGGGAATGTGAGTGTGGGTGGGAGTGTGAGTGGGAGTGTGAGTGTGAGTGCGGGTGTGAGTGCGGGTGGGAGTGTGGGTGTGAGTGCGGGTGGGAGTGCGAGTGCGGGTGGGAGTGTGAGTGCGGGTGCGAGTGTGAGTGCGGGTGCGAGTGTGAGTGCGGGTGTGGGTGTGGGTGTGGGTGCGAGTGCGGGTGTGAGTGCGGGTGTGAGTGTGGGTGTGAGTGTGAGTGTGGGTGTGAGTGTGAGTGGGAGTGTGAGTGTGGGTGGGAGTGTGAGTGTGGGTGTGAGTGTGGGTGGGAGTGTGAGTGTGGGTGGGTGTGAGTGTGAGTGTGAGTGTGGGTGGGAGTGCGAGTGCGGGTGTGAGTGTGAGTGTGAGTGCGGGTGGGAGTGCGAGTGTGGGTGGGAGTGTGAGTGCGGGTGTGAGTGTGGGTGGGAGTGTGAGTGTGGGTGTGGGTGTGAGTGTGGGTGGGAGTGTGAGTGTGGGTGGGAGTGTGGGTGGGAGTGTGGGTGTGAGTGTGAGTGTGAGTGTGAGTGTGAGTGTGAGTGTGGGTGTGAGTGTGGGTGGGAGTGTGAGTGTGAGTGTGAGTGCGGGTGGGAGTGTGAGTGTGAGTGTGGGTGTGGGTGTGGGTGTGAGTGTGGGTGGGAGTGTGAGTGCGGGTGTGAGTGCGGGTGGGAGTGTGAGTGCGGGTGTGAGTGGGAGTGCGGTTGTGAGTGCGGGTGGGAGTGTGGGTGGGAGTGTGAGTGCGGGTGGGAGTGTGAGTGGGAGTGTGGGTGGGAGTGTGAGTGCGGGTGTGAGTGTGAGTGCGGGTGGGAGTGTGGGTGGGAGTGTGGGTGCGGGTGTGGGTGTGGGTGGGAGTGCGGGTGGGAGTGTGAGTGTGAGTGTGAGTGTGGGTGGGAGTGTGAGTGTGAGTGTGAGTGTGGGTGTGAGTGTGGGTGGGAGTGTGAGTGCGGGTGTGAGTGTGAGTGCGGGTGTGGGTGGGAGTGTGGGTGCGGGTGTGGGTGTGGGTGGGAGTGCGGGTGGGAGTGTGAGTGTGAGTGTGAGTGTGAGTGCGGGTGGGAGTGCGGGTGGGAGTGTGGGTGGGAGTGTGAGTGCGGGTGTGAGTGGGAGTGTGGGTGGGAGTGTGAGTGCGGGTGTGAGTGTGAGTGCGGGTGTGAGTGTGAGTGCGGGTGGGAGTGTGGGTGGGAGTGTGGGTGCGGGTGTGGGTGTGGGTGGGAGTGCGGGTGGGAGTGTGAGTGTGAGTGTGAGTGTGGGTGGGAGTGTGAGTGTGAGTGTGAGTGCGGGTGGGAGTGTGAGTGCGGGTGGGAGTGTGAGTGCGGGTGGGAGTGTGGGTGGGAGTGTGAGTGCGGGTGTGAGTGTGAGTGCGGGTGGGAGTGTGGGTGGGAGTGTGAGTGTGGGTGTGGGTGTGGGTGGGAGTGTGGGTGGGAGTGTGAGTGTGAGTGTGAGTGTGGGTGGGAGTGTGGGTGCGGGTGTGGGTGTGGGTGGGAGTGCGGGTGGGAGTGTGAGTGTGAGTGTGGGTGGGAGTGTGAGTGTGGGTGGGAGTGTGGGTGGGAGTGTGAGTGTGGGTGTGAGTGTGAGTGTGGGTGGGAGTGTGAGTGGGAGTGGGAGTGTGGGTGTGAGTGCGAGTGTGGGTGTGAGTGCGAGTGCGGGTGGGAGTGTGGGTGGGAGTGCGAGTGCGGGTGGGAGTGTGAGTGCGGGTGGGAGTGTGAGTGTGAGTGCGGGTGGGAGTGTGAGTGCGGGTGGGAGTGTGAGTGTGAGTGTGAGTGCGGGTGGGAGTGTGGGTGGGAGTGTGAGTGCGGGTGGGAGTGTGGGTGGGAGTGTGAGTGCGGGTGGGAGTGTGAGTGCGGGTGTGAGTGCGGGTGGGAGTGTGAGTGTGGGTGGGAGTGCGGGTGGGAGTGCGGGTGTGAGTGTGAGTGCGGGTGGGAGTGTGAGTGCGGGTGGGAGTGTGAGTGTGAGTGCGGGTGGGAGTGTGAGTGCGGGTGGGAGTGTGAGTGTGAGTGCGGGTGTGGGTGTGAGTGCGGGTGGGAGTGTGAGTGCGGGTGCGAGTGTGGGTGGGAGTGCGAGTGCGGGTGTGGGTGTGAGTGCGGGTGGGAGTGTGAGTGCGGGTGGGAGTGTGAGTGCGGGTGGGAGTGCGAGTGCGGGTGTGAGTGCGGGTGTGAGTGTGGGTGGGAGTGTGAGTGCGGGTGGGAGTGCGAGTGTGGGTGTGGGTGTGAGTGCGGGTGGGAGTGCGGGTGGGAGTGCGAGTGCGGGTGCGGGTGCGGGTGTGAGTGCGAGTGCGGGTGGGAGTGTGAGTGCGGGTGGGAGTGTGAGTGCGGGTGGGAGTGTGAGTGCGGGTGCGAGTGTGGGTGGGAGTGCGAGTGCGGGTGTGGGTGTGAGTGCGGGTGGGAGTGTGAGTGCGGGTGGGAGTGTGAGTGCGGGTGGGAGTGTGAGTGTGAGTGTGGGTGTGGGTGTGAGTGTGAGTGCGGGTGGGAGTGCGGGTGTGAGTGTGGGTGGGAGTGTGAGTGCGGGTGGGAGTGCGAGTGTGGGTGTGAGTGCGGGTGGGAGTGCGAGTGCGGGTGTGAGTGCGGGTGGGAGTGCGAGTGTGGGTGTGAGTGTGGGTGGGAGTGCGAGTGTGGGTGTGAGTGTGGGTGGGAGTGTGAGTGTGGGTGGGAGTGTGAGTGCGGGTGGGAGTGTGAGTGCGGGTGCGAGTGTGGGTGGGAGTGCGAGTGCGGGTGTGGGTGTGAGTGCGGGTGGGAGTGTGAGTGCGGGTGAGGGTGTGAGTGCGGGTGGGAGTGTGAGTGCGGGTGGGAGTGTGAGTGTGAGTGCGGGTGGGAGTGTGAGTGCGGGTGGGAGTGTGAGTGCGGGTGGGAGTGTGGGTGAGGGTGGGAGTGCGGGTGGGAGTGTGGGTGGGAGTGTGAGTGCGGGTGGGAGTGTGGGTGAGGGTGGGAGTGCGGGTGAGGGTGAGAGTGCGGGTGTGGGTGCGGGTGTGAGTGCAGGTGGGAGTGTGAGTGCGGGTGGGAGTGTGAGTGCGGGTGGGAGTGTGAGTGCGGGTGGGAGTGTGGGTGAGGGTCAGTACCACACTGGGCAGTGCCTTCAGCTGCAGAGTTATTTCTGGGGGAGGGTGTGGAGACTGCCCGGTGTGTCCGCACCCCGTGTGACCCCACACCCCGTGTGACCCCGTGTGTCCCCACACCCCGTGTGACCCCACACCCCGTGTGTCCCCACACCCCGTGTGACCCCGTGTGTCCCCACACCCCGTGTGACCCCGTGTGTCCCCACACCCCGTGTGACCCCACACCCCGTGTGACCCCACACCCCGTGTGTCCCCACACCCCGTGTGACCCCGTGTGTCCCCACACCCCGTGTGACCCCACACCCCGTGTGACCCCACACCCCGTGTGACCCCGTGTGTCCCCACACCCCGTGTGACCCCGTGTGTCCCCACACCCCGTGTGACCCCACACCCCGTGTGACCCCACACCCCGTGTGACCCCACACCCCGTGTGTCCCCACACCCCGTGTGTCCCCACACCCCATGTGACCCCGTGTTCACTGGCAGCAGTCTCCCCAGAGCTTGTCCCCATCAGATTGCTCATTTCCTTTGATCAGTTTGGATTGATGCAGAGATGGACTCAGGCGGACACTTAAGATGGAGCCTGTTGGGTAAATAATGGGTAATAAAAATGGTAGTGAATTGGACAGAGAACGAGAAGCAGGGGTCTGCCCGTCCGGATTGATGCGATGGAATGATCGGCTCAGCTCATATCCAGGTACTTAGACCTGATCAGTGTTGGCAGAGAGCAAACGTCAGCTTCAGACATGAATGGGAGGTGCAGACATTTCAAACACAAACACCACACGAGGATAGAAGCAGCAGACGGGCAAAGTAAGAGAGCACAGGCAAACCAGACTTTACACACATCACTCCCCAGTGAGCACAGTACAGGCAGGGAAGGTCAGACAGAGACGGCCAGGCAGGGAAGGTCAGACAGAGACGGACAGGCAGGGAAGGTCAGACAGAGACGGACAGGCAGGGAAGGTCAGACAGAGACGGACAGGCAGGGAAGGTCAGACAGAGACGGACAGGCAGGGAAGGTCAGACAGAGACGGACAGGCAGGGAAGGTCAGACAGAGACGGACAGGCAGGGAAGGTCAGACAGAGACGGACGGGCAGGGAAGGTCGGGCAGGGACGGACGGGCAGGGACGGACGGGCAGGGACGGACAGACGGGACAGACAGACGGGACAGACAGGCAGGGAAGGTCAGACAGAGACGGACAGACAGTCCAACCACCACCCAGAGGATGACACAGGTCCTCAATGTCAGCAAGGGCATAAAAAGGGTCAAAGATCAAATGACACAAAACAACAACAGAGAAATTGGGTAAGAATTAAAAATGTCTGAAACATTCTTTTAGTTTCCGTATTTCAGGTTATTTGATTGGGAGCAGTGGGCTCCCCGATAACTTTGCTTCATGTTAGTTTATCTACAGTCGGACCAGTCACAACACAATCACTGTCAATAATTGGGTAACGGGGTGACCAAACTCGGGGTGGGGGGGTCGCCGAGACAAAGAGGGTTAGTGGGTCTGGACCCCCCCCCAACATAAAGAGTTAATTCATGTGAGTCGTACTGAGGCCGGTCCGTGTATTGCCGAGGCCGGTCCGTGTATTTACCGAGGTCGGTCCGTGTATTACTGAGGTCGGTCCGTGTATTTACCGAGGTCGGTCCGTGTATTTACCGAGGTCGGTCCGTGTATTTACCGAGGTCGGTCCGTGTATTACTGAGGTCGGTCCGTGTATTTACTGAGGTCGGTCCGTGTATTTACTGAGGTCGGTCCGTGTATTACTGAGGTCGGTCCGTGTATTACTGAGGTCGGTCCGTGTATTTACCGAGGTCGGTCCGTGTATTTACCGAGGTCGGTCCGTGTATTACCGAGGTCGGTCCGTGTATTTACCGAGGTCGGTCCGTGTATTTACTGAGGTCGGTCCGTGTATTACTGAGGTCGGTCTGTGTATTTACCGAGGTCGGTCTGTGTATTTACCGAGGTCGGTCTGTGTATTACCGAGGTCAGTACTGAGGTGGGGGTGGTGATGGGGGGTGGTGATGGGGGTCAATGGTGGGGGTGGTGATGGGGGGGGTGGGGGTCTATGGGGGGGGTGGTGATGGGGGGGTGGGGGGGTCTATGGGGGGGGGCACTGGGTTCCAACAACTGATCAATAAACAGAGCCCAGCATCAGAGGTGCTGCAGCGTGGGCTGACCCTCGACCCTCGACCCTCGGCACTCGGCACAGACCGACCCCGTCCTTGGGACACTCCAATCTGCACCTGCTGCCAATTGGTTGAGTTTGTTTGGTGGTGAATAAATGACACTTTAACCAGATTAGTAACCGGAGAATTGAGTTTGAATCTAATGAGTTGATAATATGCAGGGTCCAGGGTAAAACCATCTCTTGAACAGAGAGACAGGAACAGATAAGTGCTTGATCTGGAATGGATGAAGTGGAGAGTCTGGAGTTAGTTGAACCGGTTAGCGATCGAGAGGTGGAATTTCATCGTCAGTACAAGGCACATGTTCACCAGACACCACTCACCGGGCAGAGAAACCTTGGGACAAGGAGTGATTGTCCAATCCCCTCAGGCTCGTCTGCTCATTGTTATTTTCACACACAAGAGCTGTGACAGTGCTCAGCCACCATCCTGTAGAGGGGTACAAATCAAACAAGGTGCAAGGGAAGTGAAGAAAACTCAAAGACCAACCAGAATGGCCAAAAACCCCAAGGTACATTTGAAATGACCAATCATGAGAAAGGAGATTGCCTCAGTTCCCCTGAACACCAGCCACAGACGGAGGGTCTCAAGCAGAACACTTGCCACACTCAGCCTCACACAGGGCAGTACACAAACAGTTCACCAGGCTGGCGTCAGTCAGAGGAACAACCAGAGGGGAAGCAATGAGTTCACTCAGAGCATCCAGTGACTGAGGTCACCCACACACTGACCAATCAGGCAATATCAGGACACCCGAGCAGCCAATGCCCATCCCAGGACAGTGTCTCCGTCTAGCGACAGTCTGCACCTTCTGCACTGTCTGTACCGTCTGGGACTTCCAGACACACCGCGACCTGCCCAGTTTAAACAATGAGATGTAGATCCAGATAGCAGTACAAAATCTCACTGCACCCAGACAGACACAGGGTGCCTGGGGGTACGGAGCAGGGCAGAGAGCTAATGCACCAGGTGTGGTCTCTCTCCCCCCGCCCCCCCCCCCGCGCCCCTTACACTGACACAGAGTCCGGGACCCAGAACTGGAACAGGAGGAGGAGGAGCAGGAGGTTCAGGAGGAGGAGCAGGAGCAGGAGGAGGAGGAGGAGCAGGAGGAAGAGGTGGTTCGGGAGGAGGGGGAGGAGGTTCGGGAGGAGGGGGAGGAGGTTCGGGAGGAGGTTCGGGAGGAGGGGGAGGAGGTTCGGGAGGAGGGGGAGGAGCCGCGCTGTGTGAGGGTTTAATGTCCTGCGATATGGAGTGGGAGTGACTGCGGCTGAAATGATTGTTGTGTGAGCGGGGAAACCCCATCTCAACTCGGGCCACCTCCCACCAATCGACACGTCACTGACCGTGACCCGGGGAATCCCCTCCTCCGTCACTGACCGTGACCCGGGGAATCCCCTCCTCCGTCACTGGTCGGATGACCCGGGGAATCCCCTCCTCCGTCACTGGTCGGATGACCCGGGGAATCCCCTCCTCCGTCACTGGTCAGATGACCCGGGGAATCCCCTCCTCCGTCACTGGTCGGATGACCCGGGGAATCCCCTCCTCCGTCACTGGTCGGATGACCCGGGGAATCCCCTCCTCCGTCACTGGTCGGATGACCCGGGGAATCCCCTCCTCCGTCACTGGTCGGATGACCCGGGGAATCCCCTCCTCCGTCACTGGTCGGATGACCCGGGGAATCCCCTCCTCCGTCACTGGTCGGATGACCCGGGGAATCCCCTCCTCCGTCACTGACCGTGACCCGGGGAATCCCCTCCTCCGTCACTGATCGGATGACCCGGGGAATCCCCTCCTCCGTCACTGGTCGGATGACCCGGGGAATCCCCTCCTCCGTCACTGGTCGGATGACCCGGGGAATCCCCTCCTCCGTCACTGGTCGGATGACCCGGGGAATCCCCTCCTCCGTCACTGGTCGGATGACCCGGGGAATCCCCTCCTCCGTCACTGACCGTGACCCGGGGAATCCCCTCCTCCGTCACTGATCGGATGACCCGGGGAATCCCCTCCTCCGTCACTGGTCGGATGACCCGGGGAATCCCCTCCTCCGTCACTGACCGTGACCCGGGGAATCCCCTCCTCCGTCACAGCTGGGTCCACTCTGATGCTCCGCACTTTATGACATCACCAAGTGAATGAGGTCAGAGGGGGGGGGGGGGGGGTGGAGGAGCCGGGTCACATGACCAGTCACACGTCAATCATTGGCAGCCGGCTCCGGCTCACAACATCCCATAACCGGGTTCATCTCACGGATCAACGGGAGAGGGAGACCAATCGTTACCAGAGTCGTGATCCGGGGATCCGGTCTGTTCCTCAGCAACAGCGTTACCCTAGAAACACGGACAGGACAGTTACATCACGGGCCGTCACCGGCCAATCGAGAGCAACCTCCCCCCTCCCCCCCCCCCCCCGACACAGCCCCCGTCCCCCACTCCCAGACCCCCCACCATGACCCCCACTCCCAGACCCCCCACCATGACCCCCACTCCCAGACCCCCCACCATGACCACCACACCCAGACCCCCCCACACGACCCCCCACTCCCAGACCCCCCACCATGACCCCCTCTCCCAGATCCCCACACCCAGACCCCCCCACCATGACCCCCCACACACCCAGACCCCCCACACACCAAGACCCCCCACACACCCAGACCCCCCACACACCAAGACCCCCCACACACCAAGACCCCCCCCACTCCCAGACCCCCCACACACCAAGACCCCCCCACTCCCAGACCCCCCAAATACAGTTCACTTACCTCAGCGTCCTGGTCACACTTGCTGTCCGCGGCCTCTGCTGGGGGCGTCTGTGAGAAGAGGAGGAGACAGGTAGAGTCAGCACCACTACTGACCGAGCTGGATGAGTCCTGAAGGACATAGCTGCCAGACTGGGCCTGCGGCAGGTGGTGAGCGAACCAACACGAGGGAAAAACCTACTTGACCTCGTCCTCACCAATCTACCTGTCGCAAATGCATCTGTCCAGGACAGTATTGGTAGGAGTGACCACCGCACAGTCCTCGTGGAGACGAAGTCCCGTCTTCGCACTGAGGACACCATCCAACGTGTTGTGTGGCACTATCACCGTGCTAAATGGGATAGATTCAGAACAGATCCAGCAGCTCAAAACTGGGCATCCATGAGGCGCTGTGGGCCATCAGCAGCAGCAGAATTGTATTCCAGCACAATCTGTAACCCATGGCCCGGCATATTCCTCACTCTACCATTACCAACAAGCCAGGGGATCAACCCTGGTTCAATGAGGAGTGTAGAAGAGCATGCCAGGAGCAGCACCAGGCGTACCTAAAAATGAGGTGCCAACCTGGTGAAGCTACAACTCAGGACTACATGCATGCTCAACAGCAGAAGCAACATGCTATAGACAGAGCTAAGTGATTCCACAACCAACGGATCAGATCAAAGCTCTGCAGTCCTGCCACATCCAGTCGTGAATGGTGGTGGACAATTAAACAACTAACGGGAGGAGAGGCTCTGCAAACATCCCATCCTCAATGATGGCGGAGTCCAGCACGTGAGTGCAAAAGACAAGGCTGAAGCGTTTGCAACCATCTTCAGCCAGAAGTGTCGAGTAGATGATCCATCTCGGCCTCCTCCCGATATCCCCACCATCACAGAAGCCAGTCTTCGGCCAATTCGATTCACTCCACGTGATATCAAGAAACGGCTGAGTGCACTGGATACAGCAAAGGCTATGGGCCCCAACAACATCGCAGCTGTAGTGCTGAAGACTTGTGCTCCAGAACTAGCTGCGCCTCGAGCCAAGCTGTTCCAGTACAGCTACAACACTGGCATCTACCCGACAATGTGGAAAATTGCCCAGGTATGTCCTGTCCACAAAAAGCAGGACAAATCCAATCCGGCCATTACCGCCCCATCAGTCTACTCTCAATCATCAGCAAAGTGATGGAAGGTGTCGTCGACAGTGCTATCAAGCAGCACTTACTCACCAATAACCTGCTCACCGATGCTCAGTTTGGGTTCCGCCAGGACCACTCAGCTCCAGACCTCATTACAGCCTTGGTCCAAACATGGACAAAAGAGCTGAATTCCAGAGGTGAGGTGAGAGTGACTGCCCTTGACATCAAGGCAGCATTTGACCGAGTGTGGCACCAAGGAGCCCGAGTAAAATTGAAGTCAATGGGAATCAGGGGGAAAACTCTCCAGTGGCTGGAGTCATACCTAGCACAAAGGAAGATGGTAGTGGTTGTTGGAGACCAATCATCTCAGCCCCAGGGTATTGCTGCAGGAGTTCCTCAGGGCAGTGTCCTAGGCCCAACCATCTTCAGCTGCTTCATCAATGACCTTCCCTCCATCATAAGGTCAGAAATGGGGATGTTCGCTGATGATAGCACAGTGTTCAGTTCCATTCACAACCGCTCAGATAATCAAGCAGTCCATGCCCGCATGCAGCAAGACCTGACAACATCCAGGCTTGGGCTAATAAGTGGCAAGTAAATTCGCGCCAGACAAGTGCCAGGCAATGACCATCTCCAACAAGAGAGAGTCTAACCACCTCCCCATGACATTCAACAGCATTACCATCGCCGAATCCCCCACCATCAACATCCTGGGGGTCACCATTGACCAGAAACTTAACTGGACCAGCCATATAAATACTGTGGCTACAAGAACAGGTCAGAGGCTGGGTATTCTGCGGCGAGTGACTCACCTCCTGACTCCCCAAAGCCTTTCCACCATCAACAAGGCACAAGTCAGGAGTGTGATGGAATACTCTCCACTTGCCTGGATGAGTGCAGCTCCAACAACACTCAAGAGGCTCGACACCATCCAGGACAAAGCAGCCCGCTTGATTGGCACCCCATCCACCACCCTAAACATTCACTCCCTTCACCACCGGCGCACAGTGGCTGCAGTGTGTACCATCCACAGGATGCACTGCAGCAACACGCCAAGGCTTCTTCGACAGCACCTCCCAAACCCACAACCTCTACCACCTGGAAGGACAAGAGCAGCAGGCACATGGGGACAACACCACCTGCACGTTCCCCTCCAAGTCACACACCATCCCGACTTGGAAATATATCGCCGTTCCTTCATCGTCGCTGGGTCAAAATCCTGGAACTCCCTTCCTAACAGCACTGTGGGAGAACCTTCACCACACGGACTGCAGCGGTTCAAGAAGGCGGCTCACCACCACCTTCTCAAGGGCAATTAGGGATGGGCAATAAATGCCGGCCTCGCCAGCGACGCCCACATCCCATGAATGAATAATAAAAGGCTCCCACTCCTTGTCCAGCTAGGCCCATCCTACTCATTAGACACTACAGACGGGGCTAGAATCCCAGCTCCCAGTGACAGGTCTACCCCAGTAGATTTTATTAAACACAAGTGTTGGTTGGTTCAGATATCGGATGACTGAGTCTTCTACAGAGTTTAATAAAATCTGATGGACACGTGGGGCGACCAATGGTTGGAGGTGGGAGGTCTTGTGATGACCCCTCCAGGACTCTGTCCAACCAGAGTTGGCCGCCCTGGTCTGGAAGGGGGTGATGAGTTTCTGCCTAAAATAAAAAGCACAAAGTTTGAGTCCCGAAAGGCCGACAGAATCACTGGGCTCCAGCAGTTCCCGTCTAATCCCACTGCTTCGCATCAAAATCCGGGTATTTCAGCAAAGACCCTGTGGGGAACCTGAGAGGAGAGAAGTTCATTGGCGCCAGGCAGTCGGTCAATCGTCCACTCACTGGACTTCCCCTCCAGTGGCATCAAAGCTCAGCTCTTTGTTTATTCAGTTTGTTCTCTCTCTCTCTCTCTCTGAACTCCGCACATTTCTCCAGCTGTGGAGTCACGTGATCCACTCACAGGCCTCTTGCACAGCTGTGCTGGGCAGATGTTCAGTCAGTGATCTTACCAGGAAAACCCATCCTCCACTCAACGCCTCCAGACTACAGCCTGCGTCACAGGCCCTCGGTCACTGGTCAGCGGTCACAGGCCCGCGGTCACAGGCCCTCGGTCACTGGTCAGCGGTCACAGGCCCTCGGTCACTGGTCAGCGGTCACAGGCCCTCAGTCACAGGTCAGCGGTCACTGGTCAGCGGTCACTGGTCAGCGGTCACTGGTCAGCGGTCACTGGTCAGCGGTCACTGGTCAGCGGTCACAGGCCCTCGGTCACAGGCCCTCGGTCACTGGTCAGCGGTCACTGGTCAGCGGTCACAGGCCCTCGGTCACTGGTCAGCGGTCACAGGCCCTCGGTCACTGGTCAGCGGTCACAGGCCCTCGGTCACAGGCCCTCGGTCACTGGCCCACGATCCAACACATGGCAACTCAGATCAGGCTCAAAACTAAAGTTGCAGAGAGAAAGTCACCTCTTCCTCGTTTTCCAGATCCTCGTCCTCCTCCTCGGCCACTGCCATCACTAGGCCGCCGTCAGTAACACAGTCGCTGGCTCCGGCCGCCACATAGGAACCGGACATGGAGGAGATGGTGTCGGTGCTGATCTGAGAGGAGGCCATCGACATCACAGACTGGGCCAGACTGCTGCTGGGGTCTGGGGGAAGAGAGGGAGAGGGAAACAGAGGGAGAGAGATGGGGGAGAGAAAGAGAGACAGAGGGGGAGAGAGAGGGAGAGGAAAAAGAGAGGGAGAGAGAGGGGGGAGAGAAAGAGAGACAGAGGGGGAGAGAGAGGGAGAGGGGGGAGAGAAAGAGAGGGAGAGAGTAGTTGGACAGAGTATTAATCAAGAAATAGTAGGAGCTTGTAACAAAGGTAATGCAATAATCATGGGGGACTTTAATCTTTATACAGATTGGGCAAATCAAATTGGCAAAAGTAGTCTGGAGGATGAGTTGATGGAATGCATTCGAGGCAGTTTCCTAGAACAATACGTCAGGGAACCAACCAGTGAACAGGCTATTTTAGATCTTGTTTTGTGAAATGAGACAAGGTTAATTAATCATCTGATGGTAAGGGATCCTCTGGGGAAGAGTGATCATAATATGATAGAATTTCACACTGAGTTTGAGAGTGATGTACTTAAGTCAGAAATTAGAGTCTGAAACTTAAATAAAGCCAATTACCTGAGTTGGCTAAGGTAGATTGGGAAATTAGATTAAAGGGTATGACGGTAGATAAACAATGGCAAACATTTAAAGAAATATTTCAATATTCTCAACGAATATACATTCCATTGAGAAATAAAAACTCCACGGGAAAAGTGATCCATCCGTGGCTAACTAAAGACGTTAAGGATAGTATTAGATTAAAAGAAGAGGCTTATAATGTTGCCAAGAAGAATAGTGAGCCTGAGGATTGGGAGAGTTTTAGAAACCAGCAAAAGATGACCAAAAAATTGATGATAAGGGAGAAAATAGAATGAAAGTAAACCAGCAAGAAATACAAGTATGTAAAAAGGGAGAGGGTAGCAAAAGTAAACGTTGGTCCCTTCGAGGCTGAAACAGGAGAAATTATAATGGGGAATCAGGAAATGGCAGAGATGTTAAACAAATATTTTGTATCTGTTCACAGTAGAAGAAACAAAAAGCATTTCAAACATAGTGGGGAACCAAGGGCCTAATGAGAGTGAGGAATTTAAAGTAATTAATATCAGTAGAGAAAAAGCACTGGAGAAATTAATGGGACTAAAAGCTGATAAATCCCCTGGACCTGATGTCCTACATCCGAGGGTTCTAAAAGAGGTGGCTGCAGAGATAGTGGATGCATTGGTTGTGATCTTCCAAAATTCCCTAGGTTCTAGAACAGTCCCAGTGGATTGGAAGGTAGCAAATGTAACCCCGCTATTCAAGAAAGGAGGGAGAGAGAAAACAGGGAACGACAGGCCAGTTAGCCTGACATCAGTCATCAGGAAAATGCTGGAATCCATTATTAAGGAAGTGGTAACAGGGCACTTAGAAAATCATAATATGATTCGGCAGAGTCAACATGGTTTTATGAAAGGGAAATCGTGTTTGACAAATTTATTAGAGTTTTTTGAGGGTGTAACTAGCAGGGTGGATAAAGGGGAACCAGTGGATGTCGTATATTTGGATTTTCAAAAGGCATTCGATAAGGTGCCACATGGGCCGAAGGGCCTCTATCCGTGCTGTATAACTCTATGACTCTATGAAAAGGTTGTTACACAAGATAAGGGCTCATGGGGTTGGGGGTAATATATTAGCATGGATAGAGGATTGGTTAAAGGACAGAAAACAGAGAGTAGGGATAAATGGGTCATTTTCAGGTTGTCAGGCTGTAACTAGTGGGGTGCCACAAGGATCAGTGCTTGGGCCTCAGCTATTTACAATCTCTATTAATGACTTAGATGAAGGGACCGAGTGTAAAGTATCCAAGTTTGCTGACGATATAAAGCTAGGTGGGAAAGTAAGCTGTGAGGAGGACACAAAGAGTCTGCAAAGGGATATAGACAGGTTAAGTGAATGGGCAAGAAAGTGACAGATGGAGTATAATGTAGGGAAATGTGAGGTTATTCACTTTGGTAGGAAGAATAGAAAAACAGAATATTTTTTAAATGGTGAGAAACTATTAAATGTTGGTGTTCAGAGAGATTTGGGTGTCCTCGTACAAGAAACACAAAAAGTTAACATGCAGGTACAGCAAGCAATTAGGAAAGCAAATGGAATGTTGGCCTTTATTGCAAGGGGGTTGGAGTACAAGAGTGAGGAAGTCTTACTGCAATTGTACAGGGCTTTGGTGAGACCTCACCTGGAGTACTGTGTACAGTTTTGGTCTCCTTATCTAAGGAAGGATATACTCGCCTTGGAGGCGGTGCAACGAAGGTTCACTGGATTAATTCCTGGGATGAGAGGGTTGTCCTGTGAGGAGAGATTGAGTAGAATGGGCCGATACTCTCTGGAGTTTAGAAGAATGAGAGGTGATCTCATTGAAATGTATAAAATTCTTAGACGGTTTGACGGGGTAGATGCTGAGAGGTTGTTTCCCCTGGCTGGAGAGTCTAGAACTAGGGGGCATAGTCTCAGGATAAGGGGTCGGCCATTTAAGACTGAGATGAGGAGGAATTTCTTCACTCAGAGGGCTGTGAATCTTTGGAATTCTCTACCCCAGAGGGCTGTGGATGCTCAGTCGTTGAATATATTCAAGGCTGAGATCGATGGATTTTTGGACTCTAGGGGAATCAAGGGACATGGGGATCGGGCGGGAAAGTGGAGCTGAGGTCGAAGGTCAACCATGATCTGATTGAATGGGGAGCAGGCTCGAGGGGCCGAATGGCCTACTCCTGCTCCTATTTCTTATGTTCTTGTGAGAGGGAGGGAGGGGGAGAGAGAGAGAGCGAGAGAGAGCGCGAGAGAGTGTGAGAGTGTTTGTGTGTGTGAGAGAGTGGGATAGGGACAGTCAGAGGTCTGTTTATTTATCACACATAGAAGCTGTAGGATGTGCCAGGGTGGGGACAGGGTCTGTGGCAATGGGAGGGCGGGGATTAAATGTTGAAATTGAACGGAGTTACAGCAGGTTCCCCCCCCAGATCATTAGAGGGGGGTTTGGACAGCCCGTCTGTTGCTCTCTGTCCCTGATTGGTTTATGGGGGGGGGGGGTTGCCTCTGACTGCAGCCAATAGTATAAAGGACGATATCGCTGACCATTGAATATCACCAAGACAAGGAGCCGACCGGAGGGAGGGAGGGAGGGAGGGAGGCGGAGGGGGAGGGAGGCGGAGGGGGCGGGAGGCGGAGGGGGCGGGAGGCGGAGGGGGAGAGTGAGTGGGAAGGAACAGGAGAGGGAGGGGGGAGCGGGAGAGGGGGGAGTGGGAGGGAGGGGGGAGCGGGAGAGGGGGGAGTGGGAGGGGGGGGGAGCGGGAGAGGGAGCGGGAGCGGGAGAGGGAGAGGGAGAGCGAGAGGGAGAGGGAGCGGGAGAGGGAGCGGGAGAGGGAGAGGGAGCGGGAGAGGGAGCGGGAGAGGGAGCGGGAGAGGGAGAGGGAGCGGGAGAGGGAGCGGGAGAGGGAGAGGGAGCGGGAGAGGGAGCGGGAGAGGGAGAGGGAGAGGGAGCGGGAGAGGGAGAGGGAGCGGGAGAGGGAGAGGGAGCGGGAGAGGGAGAGGGAGAACGAGAGGGAGCGGGAGCGGGAGAGGGAGAGGGAGCGGGAGAGGGAGAGGGAGAGGGAG
>NC_090347.1:470732-575732 GCF_035084215.1 Heptranchias perlo | reverse complement strand
GGGAGAGGGAGCGGGAGAGGGAGCGGGAGAGGGAGCGGGAGAGGGAGCGGGGAGAGCGAGAGCGAGAGCGAGAGGGAGCGGGAGAGGGAGCGGGAGAGGGAGAGGGAGCGGGAGCGCGAGAGGGAGAGGGAGAGGGAGAGGGAGAACGAGAGGGAGAGGGAGCGGGAGAGGGAGCGGGAGAGGGAGCGGGAGCGGGAGAGGGAGCGGGAGAGGGAGCGGGAGAGGGAGCGGGAGAGGGAGCGGGAGAGGGAGCGGGAGAGGGAGAGCGAGAGTGAGAGCGAGAGCGAGAGGGAGCGGGAGAGGGAGCGGGAGAGGGAGAGGGAGCGGGAGAGGGAGCGGGAGAGGGAGCGGGAGAGGGAGCGGGAGAGGGAGAGCGAGAGCGAGAGGGAGCGGGAGAGGGAGCGGGAGAGGGAGAGGGAGCGGGAGCGCGAGAGGGAGAGGGAGCGGGAGAGGGAGAGGGAGCGGGAGGCTCCGTCGACTGAGCATCGAAGGACTCAGCAACGACAGAGATCGTGGATCCTCACTGGCTGCATTCCCCAGAAGTGCCACATTCCCTGGATAATGTGTGTTTCATGTTTCCTGGATACAGCAGGGTTCTCGATATGTTACAATTCCCGTGTCCCAGATGTGGAATGTTGTAGTTCGGAGTGTGCTCGGAGTTTCCGATGATTACCTTCAGGTGATGTGATGGTGGAGGAGAGTGGGGTTCCTGTGTACGAGGACTGGTCGACAGCACCAGACGATGAGAGGGTCAGATTGTCACTCTCTGGTGTCACACCACAATCCTGAGGAACAAGAGCTCAGATCAGGGAAGGTGCCATGAATTAAAACTCTGACACGAACACACACCAAACCTCGCCCCTCAACCCTCGACACTCGCCCCTCGACACTCGCCCCTCGACACTCGCCCCTCGCCCCTCGCCCCTCGCCCCTCGCCCCTCGCCCCTCGACACTCGCCCCTCGACACTCGCCCCTCGACACTCGCCCCTCGACACTCGCCCCTCGACACTCGCCCCTCGACACTCGCCCCTCGACACTCGCCCCTCGACACTCGCCCCTCGACACTCGCCCCTCGACACTCGCCCCTCGACACTCGCCCCTCGACACTCGCCCCTCGACACTCGCCCCTCGACACTCGCCCCTCGACACTCGCCCCTCGACACTCGCCCCTCGACACTCGCCCCTCGACACTCGCCCCTCGACACTCGCCCCTCGACACTCGCCCCTCGACACTCGCCCCTCGACACTCGCGCCTCGACACTCGCGCCTCGACACTCGCGCCTCGACACTCGCGCCTCGACGCTCGCGCCTCGACGCTCGCCCCTCGACGCTCGCCCCTCGACGCTCGCCCCTCGACGCTCGCCCCTCGACGCTCGCCCCTCGACGCTCGCCCCTCGACGCTCGCCCCTCGACGCTCGCCCCTCGACGCTCGCCCCTCGACGCTCGCCCCTCGACGCTCGCCCCTCGACGCTCGCCCCTCGACGCTCGCCCCTCGACGCTCGCCCCTCGACGCTCGCCCTCGACGCTCGCCCCTCGACGCTCGCCCCTCGACGCTCGCCCCTCGACGCTCGCCCCTCGACGCTCGCCCCTCGACGCTCGCCCCTCGACGCTCGCCCCTCGACGCTCGCCCCTCGACGCTCGCCCCTCGACGCTCGCCCCTCGACGCTCGCCCCTCGACGCTCGCCCCTCAACGCTCGCCCCTCAACGCTCGCCCCTAAACGCTCGCCCCTAAACGCTCGCCCCTAAACGCTCGCGCCTAAACGCTCGCCCCTCAACGCTCGCCCCTCAACGCTCGCCCCTCAACGCTCGCCCCTAAACGCTCGCCCCTAAACGCTCGCCCCTAAACGCTCGCCCCTAAACACTCGCACCGAAAGTTCAGACCTAAACACTCGCGCCTAACCTCACATCTGAACACATGCAGCTACACACGCACACACACCTCAGAGGGTCCTCATTATATCCCCGGGGTCAGAGGTTCAGGTAATCAAATAAAACTGACCCAAGTTTTTAGGGGCAGTACCTCAACTTCCTGATTGGACGGTTTTCTCGAGGACACTCGGACCCCCCCCTCGCTGAAGGATTTCTCCTCATCTTCCTCATGAAGAATGGAGGAGTTCTGTGAGAGAGACCTTGAAGGAAAGAGTGAACCTGTCAACACACAGAGTGTAACAGAGAGACACAGAGTGACACACAGAGAGATACACAGAGAGACAAACACAGAGACAGAGTGAAACGCAGAGAGCAACACAGAGAGCGACAGAGAGATACAGGGTATCACAGAGAGACACACAGAGAGAGACACAGAGAGAGACACAGAGAGAGACACAGAGAGACACAGAGAGAGAGACACAGAGAGAGAGACACAGAGAGAGAGACACAGAGAGAGAGACACAGAGAGAGAGACACAGAGAGAGAGACACACAGAGAGAGACACACAGAGAGAGACACACAGAGAGTGTTTTTTTTATTCGTTCATGGGATGTGGGCGTCGCTGGCGAGGCCAGCATTTATTGCCCATCCCTAATTGCCCTTGAGAAGGTGGTGGTGAGCCGCCTTCTTGAACCGCTGCAGTCCGTGTGGTGAAGGTTCTCCCACAGTGCTGTTAGGAAGGGAGTTCCAGGATTTTGACCCAGTGACGATGAAGGAACGGCGATATATTTCCAAGTCGGGATGGTGTGTGACTTGGAGGGGAACGTGCAGGTGGTGTTGTTCCCATGTGCCTGCTGCCCTTGTCCTTCTAGGTGGTAGAGGTCGTGGGTTTGGGAGGTGCTGTTGAAGAAGCCTTGGCGAGTTGCTGCAGTGCATCCTGTGGATGGTGCACACTGCAG
Organism: Heptranchias perlo; assembly: GCF_035084215.1. NCBI lineage: Eukaryota > Metazoa > Chordata > Chondrichthyes > Hexanchiformes > Hexanchidae > Heptranchias > Heptranchias perlo. Next base: position 572,904 of record NC_090347.1, on the reverse strand, counting down.
CCACAGTGCGCCGGTGGTGAAGGGAGTGAATGTTTAGGGTGGTGGATGGGGTGCCAATCAAGCGGGCTGCTTTATCCTGGATGGTGTCGAGCTTCTTGAGTGTTGTTGGAGCTGCACTCATCCAGGCAAGTGGAGAGTATTCCATCACACTCCTGACTTGTGCCTTGTAGATGGTGGAAAGGCTTTGGGGAGTCAGGAGGTGAGTCACTCGCCGCAGAATACCCAGCCTCTGACCTGCTCTTGCAGCCACAGTATTTATGTGGCTGGCTCAGTTCAGTTTCTGGTCAATGGTGACCCCCAGGATGTTGATGGTGGGGGATTCGGCGACGGTAATGCCGTTGAATGTCAAGGGGAGGTGGTTAGACTCTCTCTTGTTGGAGATGGTCATTGCCTGGCACTTATCTGGGGCGAATGTTACTTGCGTCTTATCAGCCCAAGCCTGGATGTTGTCCAGGTCTTGCTGCATGCGGGCTCGGACTGCTTCATTATTTGAGGGGTTGCGAATGGAACTGAACACTGTGCAATCATCAGCGAACATCCCCATTTCTGACCTTATGATGGAGGGAAGGTCATAGAGTCATCGAGTTATACAGCACGGATAGAGGCCCTTCGGCCCATCGTGTCCGCACCGGCCATCAAGCCCTGTCTACTCTAATCCCATATTCCAGCATTTGGTCCGTAGCCTTGTATGCTATGGCATTTCAAGTGCTCATCCAAATGCTTCTTGAATGTTGTGAGGGTTCCTGCCTCCACAACCCTTTCAGACAGTGAGTTCCAGACTCCAACCACCCTCTGGGTGAAAAAGTTCTTTCTCAAATCCCCTCTAAACCTCCCACCTTTTACCTTGAATCTATGTCCCCTTGTTATAGAACCCTCAACGAAGGGAAAAAGCTCCTTAGTATCCATCCTATCTGTGCCCCTCATAATTTTGTACACCTCAATCATGTCCCCCCTCAGCCTCCTCTGCTCCAAGGAAAACAAACCCAATCTTCCCAGTCTCTCTTCATAGCTGAAGCGCTCCAGCCCTGGTAACATCCTGGTGAATCTCCTCTGCACCCTCTCCAAAGCGATCACATCCTTCCTGTAGTGTGGCGACCAGAACTGCACACAGTACTCCAGCTGTGGCCTAACCAGTGTTTTATACAGCTCCATCATAACCTCCTTGCTCTTATATTCTATGCCTCGGCTAATAAAGGCAAGTATCCCATATGCCTTCTTTACCACCTTATCTACCTGTTCCGCCGCCTTCAGGGATCTGTGAACTTGCACACCAAGATCCCTCTGACCCTCTGTCTTGCCTAGGGTCCTCCCATTCATTGTGTATTCCCTTGCCTTGTTAGTCCCTCCAAAGTGCATCACCTCGCACTTTTCCGGGTTAAATTCCATTTGCCACTGTTCCGCCCATCTGACCAACCCATCTATATCGTCCTGCAGACTGAGGCTATCCTCCTCGCTATTTACCACCCTACCAATCTTTGTATCATCAGCGAACTTACTGATCATACCTTTTACATTCATATCCAAGTCATTAATGTAGACCACAAACAGCAAGGGCCCCAGCACCGATCCCTGTGGTACCCCACTGGCCACAGGCTTCCAGTCACAAAAACAACCTTCGACCATCACCCTCTGCCTTCTGCCACTAAGCCAGTTTTGTATCCAAAGTGCCAAGGCACCCTGGATTCCATGGGCTCGTACCTTCTTGACCAGTCTCCTGTGGGGGACTTTATCGAAGGCCTTACTGAAATCCATGTATACCACATCCACTGCGTTACCCTCATCCACACGCCTAGTCACCCCCTCAAAAAATTCAATCAAATTAGTCAGACATGATCTTCCCTTGACAAAGCCATGTTGACTATCCCTGATTAATCCTTGCTTCTCCAAGTGGAGACTAATTTTGTCCTTCAGAATTTTTTCCAATAATTTTCCTACCACTGATGTTAGGCTCACTGGCCTGTAGTTCCCCGGTTTTTCCCTACTCCCCTTCTTGAATAATGGTATTACATTAGCGGTTCTCCAGTCCTCTGGCACATCCCCTGTGGCCAGAGAGGTTCTGAATATATGTGTCAGAGCCCCCGCAATCTCCTCCTTTGCCTCACACAGTATTGATGAAGCAGCTGAAGATGGTTGGGCCTAGGACACTGCCCTGAGGAACTCCTGCAGCAATGTCCTGGGGCTGAGATGATTGGCCTCCAACAACCACTACCATCTTCCTTTGTGCTAGGTATGACTCCAGCCACTGGAGAGTTTTCCCTCTGATTCCCATTGACTTCAATTTTATTAGGGCTCCTTGGTGCCACACTCGGTCAAATGCTGCCTTGATGTCAAGGGCAGTCACTCTCACCTCACCTCTGGAATTCAGCTCTTTTGTCCATGTTTGGACCAAGGCTGTAATGAGGTCTGGAGCAGAGTGGTCCTGGCGGAACCCAAACTGAGCATCAGTGAGCAGGTTATTGGTGAGTAAGTGCCGCTTGATAGCACTGTCGACGACACCTTCCATCACTTTGCTGATGATTGAGAGTAGACTGATGGGGCGGTAATTGGCCGGAGAAACACACAGAGTATAACAGAGAGTGTAACAGAGAGAGACACAGAGAGTGTAACAGAGAGAGACACAGAGTGTAACAGAGAGAGACACAGAGTGTAACAGAGTGACACAAAGAGGAGACATATAAATTTGCCAGAAAAAGCAGCAAGCCTGAGGATTGGGAGCAGTTCAGAATTCAGCAAAGGAGGACAAAGAGATTGATTAAGAGGGGAAAAATAGAGTATGAGAGTAAACTAGCAGGGAACATAAAAACTGACTGTAAAAGCTTCTATAAATATATCAAGAGAAAAAGATTAGTGAAGACAAATGTAGGTCCCTTACAGTCAGAAATGGGGGAAATTATAATGGGGAACAAAGAAATGGCAGAACAATTAAACACATACTTTGGTTCTGTCTTCACAAAGGAGGACACAAATAACCTGCCAGAAATGTTAGGGAACCAAGGGTCTAGTGAGAGGGAGGAACTGAAGGAAACCAGTATTAGTAAAAGAAATAGTGCTAGGGAAATTAATGAGGCTAAAGGCTGACAAATCCCCAGGACCTGATAATCTACATCCCAGAGTACTAAAGGAAGTGGCCCTGGAAATAGTGGATGCATTGGTGATCATCTTCCAAAATTCTATAGACTCTGGAACAGTTCCTACAGATTGGAGGGTGGCAAATGTAACCCCACTATTTAAAAAAGGAGGGAGAGAAAAAACAGGGAATTACAGACCAGTTAGCCTAACATCAGTAGTGGGGAAAATGCTAGCGTCTATTATAAAAGATGTGATAACAGAACACTTGGAGGGCATTAATGGGATTGGACAAAGTCAGCATGGGTTTATGAAAGGGAAATCATGCTTAACAAATCTACTGGAGTTTTTTGAGGATGTAACTAGTAGAATAGATAGGGGAGAACCAGTGGATGTGGTGTATTTGGATTTTCAGAAGGCTTTTGATAAGGTCCCACACAAGAGGTTAGTGTGCAAATTTAAAGCACATGGGATCGGGGGGAATATACTGGCATGGATTGAGAATTGGTTAACAGACAGGAAACAGAGAGTAGGAATAAACGGGTCTTTTTCCGGGTGGCAGGCAGTGACTAGTGGGGTACTGCAGGGATCAGTGCTTGGGCCCCAGCTATTCACAATATATATCAATGATTTGGATGAGGGAACTAAATGCAACATTTCCAAGTTTGCAGACGACACAAAGCTGGGGTGGAATGTGAGCTGTGAGGAGGATGCAAAGAGGCTCCAATGTGATTTAGACAAGTTGGGTGAGTGGGAAAGAACATGGCAGATGCAGTATAATGTGGATAAATGTGAGGTTATCCACTTTGGTTGTAAAAACAGAAAGGCAGATTATTATCTGAATGGTGATAGATTGGGAAAAGGGGAGGTGCAACGAGACCTGGGTGTCCTTGTACACCAGTCACTGAAAACGAGCATTCAGGTGCAGCAAGCAGTTAGGAAGGCGAATGGTATGTTGGCCTTCATTGCAAGAGAATTTGAGTACTGGAGCAGGGATGTCTTACTGCAGTTATACAGGGCCTTGGTGAGACCACATCTGGAGTATTGTGTGCAGTTTTGGTCTCCTTATCTGAGGAAGGATGTCCTTGCCATGGAGGGAGTGCAACAAAGGTTTACCAGACTGATTCCTGGGATGGCAGGACTGACGTATGAGGAGAGATTGGGTCGACTAGGCCTATATTCACTGGAGTTTAGAAGAATGAGAGGTGATCTCATCAAAACATATAAAATTCTAACAGGACTAGACAGACTAGATGCAGGGAGGATGTTCCCGATGGCTGGGGAGTCCAGAACCAGGGGTCACAGTCTCAGGATACGGGGTCTGCCATTTAGAACCGAGATGAGGAGAAATTTCTTCACTCAGAGGGTGGTGAACCTGTGGAATTCTCTACCACAGAAGGCAGTGGAGGCCAAGTCATTAGATGTATTCAAGAAGGGGATAGATATATTTCTCAATGCTAAAGGGATCAAGGGATATGGGGAAAAAGCGGGAACAGGGTACTGAGTTAGACGATCAGCCAAGATCATTTGAATGGCGGAGCAGGCCCGAAGGGCCGAATGGCCTATTCTTGCTCCTATTTTCTATGATTCTATGAACAGGGTGTAACAGAGCGACACACACACACACACAGCGACACACACACACAGCGACACACACACACAGCGACACACACACACAGCGACACACACACACAGCGACACACACACACAGCGACACACACACACAGCGACACACACACACAGCGACACACACACAGCGACACACACACACAGCGACACACACACACAGCGACACACACACACAGCGACACACACACAGCGACACACACACACAGCGACACACACACACAGCGACACACACACACAGCGACACACACACACAGCGACACACACACACAGCGACACACACACACAGCGACACACACACACAGCGACACACACACACAGCGACACACACACACAGCGACACACACACACAGCGACACACACACACAGCGACACACACACAGCGACACACACACACAGCGACACACACACACAGCGACACACACACACAGCGACACACACACACAGCGACACACACACAGCGACACACACACACAGCGACACACACACACAGCGACACACACACACAGCGACACACACACACAGCGACACACACACACAGCGACACACACACACAGCGACACACACACACAGCGACACACACACACAGCGACACACACACACAGCGACACACACACACAGACACACACACACACACAGCGACACACACACAGCGACACACACACAGCGACACACACACACACAGCGACACACACACACACAGCGACACACACACAGAGAGCGACACACACACAGAGAGCGACACACACACAGAGAGCGACACACACACACACACACAGAGCGACACACACACACACACAGAGCGACACACACACACACAGAGCGACACACACACACAGAGCGACACACACACACAGTGCGACACACACACACACAGAGCGACACACACACACAGAGCGACACACACACACAGTGCGACACACACACACACAGCGACACACACACACAGCGACACACACACACAGCGACACACACACACAGCGACACACACACACAGCGACACACACACACAGCGACACACACACACAGCGACACACACACACACAGCGACACACACACAGCGACACACACACAGCGACACACACACACACAGCGACACACACACACACAGCGACACACACACACACAGCGACACACACACACACAGCGACACACACACAGAGAGCGACACACACACAGAGAGCGACACACACACAGAGAGCGACACACACACACACACACAGAGCGACACACACACACACACACAGAGCGACACACACACACACACAGAGCGACACACACACACACAGAGCGACACACACACACACAGAGCGACACACACACACAGAGCGACACACACACACAGTGCGACACACACACACACAGAGCGACACACACACACAGAGCGACACACACACACAGTGCGACACACACACACACAGAGCGACACACACACACACAGAGCGACACACACACACAGTGCGACACACACACACAGAGCGACACACACACACAGAGCGACACACACACACACACAGAGCGACACACACACACACACACACAGAGCGACACACACACACACACAGAGCGACACACACACACACACACAGAGCGACACACACACACACAGAGCGACACACACACACAGAGCGACACACACACACAGAGCGACACACACACACAGAGCGACACACACACACACAGAGCGACACACACACACACACACAGAGCGACACACACACACACACAGAGCGACACACACACAGAGCGACACACACACACAGAGCGACACACACACACAGAGCGACACACACAGCGACACACACACAGCGACACACACACAGCGACACACACACACAGCGACACACACACACAGCGACACACACACACAGCGACACACACACACAGCGACACACACACACAGCGACACACACACAGCGACACACACACAGCGACACACACACAGCGACACACACACAGCGACACACACACAGCGACACACACACAGCGACACACACACAGCGACACACACACACAGCGACACACACACACAGCGACACACACACACAGAGCGACACACACACACAGAGCGACACACACACACAGAGCGACACACACACACAGAGCGACACACACACACACAGAGCGACACACACACACACAGAGCGACACACACACACAGAGCGACACACACACACAGAGCGACACACACACACAGAGCGACACACACACACAGAGCGACACACACACACAGAGCGACACACACACACAGAGCGACACACACACACAGAGCGACACACACACAGAGCGACACACACGCAGCGACACACACGCAGCGACACACACACACAGCGACACACACACACAGCGACACACACACAGCGACACACACACACAGCGACACACACACACAGCGACACACACACACAGCGACACACACACACAGAGCGACACACACACACACACAGCGACACACACACACACAGCGACACACACACACAGCGACACACACACACAGAGCGACACACACACACAGAGCGACACACACACACAGCGACACACACACACACAGAGCGACACACACACACACAGCGACACACACACACACACAGCGACACACACACACACAGCGACACACACACACAGCGACACACACACACACAGCGACACACACACACACAGCGACACACACACAGAGCGACACACACACAGAGCGACACACACACAGAGCGACACACACACAGAGCGACACACACACAGAGCGACACACACACAGAGCGACACACACACAGAGCGACACACACACAGAGCGACACACACACAGAGCGACACACACACAGAGCGACACACACACACACAGAGCGACACACACACACACAGAGCGACACACACACACAGAGCGACACACACACACACAGAGCGACACACACACAGAGCGACACACACACAGAGCGACACACACACAGAGCGACACACACACAGAGCGACACACACACAGAGCGACACACACACAGAGCGACACACACACAGAGCGACACACACACAGAGCGACACACACACACACAGAGCGCGACACACACACACACAGAGCGCGACACACACACACACAGAGCGCGACACACACACACACAGAGCGCGACACACACACACACAGAGCGCGACACACACACACAGAGCGACACACACACACACAGAGCGACACACACACACACAGAGCGACACACACACACACAGAGCGACACACACACAGAGCGACACACACACAGAGCGACACACACACAGAGCGACACACACACAGAGCGCGACACACACACACACAGAGCGCGACACACACACACACAGAGCGCGACACACACACACACAGAGCGCGACACACACACACAGAGCGACACACACACACACAGAGCGACACACACACACACAGAGCGACACACACACACACAGAGCGACACACACACACAGAGCGACACACACACACACAGAGCGACACACACACAGAGCGACACACACACACACAGAGCGACACACACACACAGCGACACACACACACAGCGACACACACACACAGCGACACACACACACAGCGACACACACACACAGCGACACACACACACACAGAGCGACACACACACACACAGAGCGACACACACACACACAGCGACACACACACACACAGCGACACACACACACACAGCGACACACACACACACAGCGACACACACACACACAGCGACACACACACACAGAGCGACACACACACAGAGCGACACACACACAGAGCGACACACACACAGAGCGACACACACACAGAGCGACACACACACAGAGCGACACACACACAGAGCGACACACACAGAGCGACACACACACAGAGCGCGACACACACACAGAGCGCGACACACACACACACAGAGCGCGACACACACACACACAGAGCGCGACACACACACACACAGAGCGCGACACACACACACACAGAGCGCGACACACACACACACAGAGCGCGACACACACACACACAGAGCGCGACACACACACACACAGAGCGCGACACACACACACACAGAGCGCGACACACACACACAGAGCGACACACACACACAGAGCGACACACACACACACACAGAGCGACACACACACACACAGAGCGACACACACACACACAGAGCGACACACACACACACAGAGCGACACACACACACACACACACAGCGACACACACACACACAGAGCGACACACACACACAGAGCGACACACACACACACAGAGCGACACACACACACACAGAGCGACACACACACACACACACAGAGCGACACACACACACACAGAGCGACACACACACACACAGAGCGACACACACACACACACACACACACACACAGAGCGACACACACACACACACACACACACACACACAGAGCGACACACACACACACAGAGCGACACACACACACAGAGCGACACACACACACAGAGCGACACACACACACAGAGCGACACACACACAGAGCGACACACACACAGAGCGACACACACACACAGAGCGACACACACACACAGAGCGACACACACACACAGAGCGACACACACACAGAGCGACACACACACAGAGCGACACACACACAGAGCGACACACACACAGAGCGACACACACACAGAGCGACACACACACAGAGCGACACACACACAGAGCGACACACACACAGAGCGACACACACACACAGAGCGACACACACACACACAGAGCGACACACACACACACAGAGCGACACACACACACACAGAGCGACACACACACACACAGAGCGACACACACACACACAGAGCGACACACACACACACAGAGCGACACACACACACACAGAGCGACACACACACACACACACACACACACAGAGCGACACACACACACACAGAGCGACACACACACACACAGAGCGACACACACACACAGAGCGACACACACACACAGAGCGACACACACACACAGAGCGACACACACACACAGAGCGACACACACACACAGAGCGACACACACACACAGAGCGACACACACACACAGAGCGACACACACGCAGCGACACACACGCAGCGACACACACACACAGCGACACACACACACAGCGACACACACACACAGAGCGACACACACACACACAGCGACACACACACACACAGCGACACACACACACAGCGACACACACACACAGAGCGACACACACACACAGAGCGACACACACACACAGCGACACACACACACACACAGAGCGACACACACACACACAGCGACACACACACACACACAGCGACACACACACACAGCGACACACACACACACAGCGACACACACACACACAGCGACACACACACAGAGCGACACACACACAGAGCGACACACACACAGAGCGACACACACACAGAGCGACACACACACAGAGCGACACACACACAGAGCGACACACACACAGAGCGACACACACACAGAGCGACACACACACAGAGCGACACACACACAGAGCGCGACACACACACACACAGAGCGCGACACACACACACACAGAGCGCGACACACACACACACAGAGCGCGACACACACACACACAGAGCGCGACACACACACACACAGAGCGACACACACACACACAGAGCGACACACACACACAGAGCGACACACACACACACAGAGCGACACACACACAGAGCGACACACACACACACAGAGCGACACACACACACAGCGACACACACACACAGCGACACACACACACAGCGACACACACACACAGCGACACACACACACAGCGACACACACACACAGCGACACACACACACAGCGACACACACACACACAGAGCGACACACACACACACAGCGACACACACACACACAGCGACACACACACACACAGCGACACACACACACACAGCGACACACACACACACACAGCGACACACACACACAGCGACACACACACACACAGCGACACACACACAGAGCGACACACACACACACACAGCGACACACACACACACAGCGACACACACACACACAGCGACACACACACACACACAGCGACACACACACACAGCGACACACACACACACACAGCGACACACACACAGAGCGACACACACACAGAGCGACACACACACAGAGCGACACACACACAGAGCGACACACACACAGAGCGACACACACACAGAGCGACACACACACAGAGCGACACACACACAGAGCGCGACACACACACAGAGCGCGACACACACACAGAGCGCGACACACACACAGAGCGCGACACACACACAGAGCGCGACACACACACAGAGCGCGACACACACACACACAGAGCGCGACACACACACACAGAGCGCGACACACACACACACAGAGCGCGACACACACACACACACAGAGCGCGACACACACACACACAGAGCGCGACACACACACACACAGAGCGCGACACACACACACACAGAGCGCGACACACACACACACAGAGCGCGACACACACACACACAGAGCGCGACACACACACACAGAGCGACACACACACACAGAGCGACACACACACACACACAGAGCGACACACACACACACAGAGCGACACACACACACACAGAGCGACACACACACACACACACACAGCGACACACACACACACAGAGCGACACACACACACACACACAGCGACACACACACACACAGAGCGACACACACACACAGAGCGACACACACACACACAGAGCGACACACACACACACAGAGCGACACACACACACACACACAGAGCGACACACACACACACAGAGCGACACACACACACACACACACACACAGAGCGACACACACACACACACACACACACACACACACAGAGCGACACACACACACACAGAGCGACACACACACACAGCGACACACACACACAGAGCGACACACACACACAGAGCGACACACACACACAGAGCGACACACACACACAGAGCGACACACACACACAGAGCGACACACACACACAGAGCGACACACACGCAGCGACACACACGCAGCGACACACACACACAGCGACACACACACACAGCGACACACACACACAGCGACACACACACACAGCGACACACACACACAGCGACACACACACACAGCGACACACACACAGAGCGACACACACACAGAGCGACACACACACACACAGCGACACACACACACACAGCGACACACACACACAGCGACACACACACACAGAGCGACACACACACACACAGCGACACACACACACACACAGCGACACACACACACACAGCGACACACACACACAGCGACACACACACACACAGCGACACACACACACACAGCGACACACACACACACAGCGACACACACACAGAGCGACACACACACAGAGCGACACACACACAGAGCGACACACACACAGAGCGACACACACACAGAGCGACACACACACAGAGCGACACACACACAGAGCGACACACACACAGAGCGACACACACACAGAGCGACACACACACAGAGCGACACACACACAGAGCGACACACACACAGAGCGACACACACACAGAGCGACACACACACAGAGCGACACACACACAGAGCGACACACACACACACAGAGCGACACACACACACACAGAGCGACACACACACACACAGAGCGACACACACACACAGAGCGACACACACACACAGAGCGACACACACACAGAGCGACACACACACAGAGCGACACACACACAGAGCGACACACACACAGAGCGACACACACACAGAGCGACACACACACAGAGCGACACACACACACACAGAGCGCGACACACACACACACAGAGCGCGACACACACACACACAGAGCGCGACACACACACACACAGAGCGCGACACACACACACACAGAGCGCGACACACACACACAGAGCGACACACACACACACAGAGCGACACACACACACACAGAGCGACACACACACACACAGAGCGACACACACACAGAGCGACACACACACAGAGCGACACACACACAGAGCGACACACACACAGAGCGACACACACACACACAGAGCGCGACACACACACACACAGAGCGCGACACACACACACACAGAGCGCGACACACACACACACAGAGCGCGACACACACACACACAGAGCGCGACACACACACACACAGAGCGCGACACACACACACAGAGCGACACACACACACACAGAGCGACACACACACACACAGAGCGACACACACACACACAGAGCGACACACACACACAGAGCGACACACACACACACAGAGCGACACACACACACACAGAGCGACACACACACAGAGCGACACACACACACAGAGCGACACACACACACAGCGACACACACACACAGCGACACACACACACAGCGACACACACACACAGCGACACACACACACAGCGACACACACACACAGCGACACACACACACACAGCGACACACACACACACAGCGACACACACACACACAGCGACACACACACACACACAGCGACACACACACACACAGCGACACACACACACACAGCGACACACACACAGAGCGACACACACACAGAGCGACACACACACAGAGCGACACACACAGAGCGACACACACACAGAGCGCGACACACACACAGAGCGCGACACACACACACACAGAGCGCGACACACACACACAGAGCGCGACACACACACACACAGAGCGCGACACACACACACACAGAGCGCGACACACACACACACAGAGCGCGACACACACACACACAGAGCGTGACACACACACACACAGAGCGCGACACACACACACACAGAGCGCGACACACACACACACAGAGCGCGACACACACACACAGAGCGACACACACACACAGAGCGACACACACACACACACAGAGCGACACACACACACACAGAGCGACACACACACACACAGAGCGACACACACACACACAGCGACACACACACACACAGAGCGACACACACACACAGAGCGACACACACACACACAGAGCGACACACACACACACAGAGCGACACACACACAGAGCGACACACACACACACAGAGCGACACACACACACACACACACACACACACACACAGAGCGACACACACACACACACACACACACAGCGACACACACACACACAGAGCGACACACACACACACAGAGCGACACACACACACAGAGCGACACACACACACAGAGCGACACACACACACAGAGCGACACACACACACAGAGCGACACACACACACAGAGCGACACACACACACAGAGCGACACACACACACAGAGCGACACACACACACAGAGCGACACACACACACAGCGACACACACACAGCGACACACACACAGCGACACACACACACACAGAGCGACACACACACACAGAGCGACACACACACACAGAGCGACACACACACAGAGCGACACACACACAGAGCGACACACACACAGAGCGACACACACACAGAGCGACACACACACACAGAGCGACACACACACACAGAGCGACACACACACACACAGAGCGACACACACACACACAGAGCGACACACACACACACAGAGCGACACACACACACACAGAGCGACACACACACACACAGAGCGACACACACACACACAGAGCGACACACACACACACAGAGCGACACACACACACACACACACACACAGAGCGACACACACACACACAGAGCGACACACACACACAGAGCGACACACACACACAGAGCGACACACACACACAGAGCGACACACACACACAGAGCGACACACACACACAGAGCGACACACACACACAGAGCGACACACACACACAGAGCGACACACACACAGCGACACACACACACACAGAGCGACACACACACACACAGAGCGACACACACACACAGAGCGACACACACACACACAGAGCGACACACACACACACAGAGCGACACACACACACACAGAGCGACACACACACACACAGAGCGACACACACACACACACACAGAGCGACACACACACACACAGAGCGACACACACACACACAGAGCGACACACACACACACAGAGCGACACACACACACACACAGCGACACACACACACACAGCGACACACACACACACAGCGACACACACACAGCGACACACACACAGCGACACACACACAGCGACACACACACACACAGAGCGACACACACACACACAGAGCCACACACACACACACACACACACACACACAGCGACACACACACAGAATTTTCAGTTAATCAGAGAGAGCCAGCATGGATTTGTGAAAGGTAGGTTGTGCCTGACAAATCTGATTGAATTCTTTGAAGAGGTGACTAAAGTAGTGGACAGGGGAATGTCAATGGATGTTATTTATATGGACTTCCAGAAGGCATTTGATAAGGTCCCACATAAGAGACTGTTAGCTAAGATAGAAGCCCATGGAATCGAGGGAAAAGTACGGACTTGGTTAGGAAATTGGCTGAGCGAAAGGCGACAGAGAGTAGGGATAATGGGTAGGTACTCACATTGGCAGGATGTGACTAGTGGAGTCCCACAGGGATCTGTCTTGGGGCCTCAATTATTCACAATATTTATTAACGACTTAGATGAAGGCATAGAAAGTTTCATATCTAAGTTTGACGATGACACAAAGATTGGTGGCATTGTAAGCAGTGTAGATGAAAACATAAAATTACAAAGGGATATTGATAGATTAGGTGAATGGGCAAAACTGTGGCAAATGGAATTCAATGTAGACAAATGTGAGGTCATCCACTTTGGATCAAAAAAGGATAGAACAGGGTACTTTCTAAATGGTAAAAAGTTAAAAACAGTGGATGTCCAAAGGGACCTAGGGGTTCAGGTACATAGATCATTGAAGTGTCATGAAAATAATCAATAAGGCTAATGGAATGCTGGCCTTTATATCTAGAGGACTGGAGTACAAGGGGGCAGAAGTTATGCTGCAGCTATACAAAACCCTGGTTAGACCGCACCTGGAGCACTATGAGCAGTTCTGGGCACTGCACCTTCGGAAGGACATATTGGCCTTGGAGGGAGTGCAGTGTAGGTTTACTAGAATGATACCCAGACTTCAAGGGTTAATTTACGAGGAGAGATTACACAAATTGGGCTTGTATTCTCTGGAGTTTCGAAGGTTAAGGGGTGATCTGATCGAAGTTTATAAGATATTAAGGGGAACGGATAGGGTGGATAGAGAGAAACTATTTCCGTTGGTTGGGGATTCTAGGAGTAGGGGGCACAGTCTAAAAATTAGAGCCAGACCTTTCAGGAGTGAGATTAGAAAACATTTCTACACACAAAGGGTGGTAGAAGTTTGGAACTCTCTTCCGCAAACGGCAATTGATACTAGCTCAATTGCTAAATTTAAATGTGAGATAGATAGCTTTTTGGCAACCAAAGGTATTAAGGGATATGGGCCAAAGGCAGGTATATGGAGTTAGATCACAGATCAGCCATGATCTTATCAAATGGCGGAGCAGGCACGAGGGGCTGAATGGCCTACTCCTGTTCCTATGACACACAGAATGTAACAGAGAGACACAGAGTTTACCAGAGAGCTTGCATTCTCCTCCCCCATTCTCATCCCTTCTCACACGCCCTCCCCCCTCCCCCCACTCCCCCCCACTCTCACACCCCCTCCCCCCACTCACACCCCCTCCCCCCACTCTCATAACCCTTCCCCCACGCTCATAACCCTTCCCCTCCCCCACTCTCATACCCCCTCTCCAACCACACTCATCCCCCTCTCCCTCCCCCCGTTCTCATAACTCCTCCCCCACTCTCATATACCCCCTCCCCTCCCCTCACTCTCATGCCCCCTCCCCTCACTCTCATGCCCCCTCCCCTCACTCTCATGCCCCCTCCCCTCACTCTCATGCTCCCTCCCCTCACTCTCATGCCCCCTCCCCTCACTCTCATGCTCCCTCCCCTCACTCTCATGCTCCCTCCCCTCACTCTCATGCCCCCTCCCCTCACTCTCATGCCCCCTCCCCTCACTCTCATGCCCCCTCCCCTCACTCTCATGCCCCCTCCCCTCCTGCTCCCTGGGAGTGAAGGTTTTACTCACTTAGATGTGCTTTTCTTCAGCGTTAGCCCCTGATTGGTGCCATCACAGACTCTATCCAGGGGAGACACGGGAGGGGTGCGTCCATCAGGCCGAAAGGCAGGCAGTGGGCCGGGGGCATGGCCATCTCCAATCAGGTGAATGGGAGGGGCTGATGGAGAAGGTGTGAGGGGGCCATTCAGGGCTTCCAGCAGGGAGACAGCCTCATAGCCCAAGGGGATGTGATCGGAGGACTGTGGGAAGGAAGAACAGATTTTACAATCAGTCAACTCAAACCAACTCAAACCAAATCAAACCAAACCAAACTAAACTAAATTAAACCAAACTAAACTAAATTAAACCAAACTAAACTAAACCAAACCAAGGCAAACCAAACCAAACTAAATTAAACCAAACTAAACTAAACCAAACCAAGGCAAACCAAACTAAACTAAATTAAACCAAACTAAACTAAATTAAACCAAACTAAACTAAACCAAACCAAGGCAAACCAAACTAAACTAAATTAAACCAAACTAAACTAAATTAAACCAAGGCAAACCAAACCAAACTAAATTAAACCAAACCAAACTAAACTAAACCAAACCAAGCCAAACTAAATTAAACCAAACTAAACTAAACCAAACCAAACCAAATTAAACCAAACTAAACTAAATTAAATTAAATTAAACCAAACTAAACTAAACCAAACCAAGGCAAACCAAACCAAACTAAATTAAACCAAACCAAACTAAACTAAACCAAACCAAGCCAAACCAAACTAAATTAAACCAAATTAAACCAAACCAAATTAAACCAAACCAAACTAAACTAAATTAAACCAAACCAAACTAAATTAAACCAAACCAAGCCAAAGCCATAGAATCATAGAATGGATACAGCACAGATGAAGGCCATTCGGCCCATCGAGCCCGTGCCAGCTCTTCAAGAGCAATCCAGTTAGACACACTCCCCTGCCCTACACCCCACAAGTTTTTTCCCATCAAGTACTTATCCAGTTCCCTTTTGAAGGCCATGATTGAATCTGCCTCCACCACCCCCTCGGGCAGTGCATTCCAGATCCTAACCACTCGCTGGGTAAAAAAGTTTTTCCTCATATCACCTTTCGTTCTTTTGCCAATCACCTTAAATCTGTGTCCTCTGGTCCTTGACCCTTCTGCCAATGGGAACAATTTCTCTCTATCTACTCTGTCTAGACCCTGCATGATTTTGAATACCTCGATCAAATCTCTGTTCCAAGGAGAACAACCCCAGCTTCTCCAGTCTATCCACGTAACTGAAGCCCTTCCTAAAGTGCGGTGTCCAGAATTGGACACAATACTCCAGTTGTGGTTGAACCAGTGTTTTATAAAGGTTCATCATAACTTCCTTGCTTTTGTACTCTCTGCCTCTACTTATAAAGCCCAGAATCCCGTATGCTTTTTTAACCGCTTTCTCAACCTGCCCTGCTACCTTCAAAAATTTGTTAACATATACCCCCAGATCTCTCTGTTCCTGCGCCCCCGTTAGAATTGTACCCTTTAGATTATATTGTCTCTCCTCGTTCTTCCTGCCAAAATGTATTTTTTAAAATATTTATTCGTTCATGGGATGTGGGCGTCGCTGGCGAGGCCGGCATTTATTGCCCATCCCTAATTGCCCTTGAGAAGGTGGTGGTGAGCCGCCTTCTTGAACCGCTGCAGTCCGTGTGGTGACGGTTCTCCCACAGTGCTGTTAGGGAGGGAGTTCCAGGATTTTGACCCAGTGACGATGAAGGAACGGCGATATATTTCCAAGTCGGGATGGTGTGTGACTTGGAGGGGAACGTGCAGGTGGTGTTGTTCCCATGTGCCTGCTGCTCTTGTCCTTCTAGGTGGTAGAGGTCGCGGGTTTGGGAGGTGCTGTCGAAGAAGCCTTGGCGAGTTGCTGCAGTGCATCCTGTGGATGGTACACACTGCAGCCACTGCGCGCCGGTGGTGAAGGGAGTGAATGTTTAGGGTGGTGGATGGGGTACCAATCAAGCGGGCTGCTTTGTCCTGGATGGTGTCGAGCTTCTTGAGTGTTGTTGGAGCTGCACTCATCCAGGCAAGTGGAGAGTATTCCATCACACTCCTGACTTGTGCCTTGTAGATGGTGGAAAGGCTTTGGGGAGTCAGGAGGTGAGTCACTCGCCGCAGAATACCCAGCCTCTGACCTGCTCTTGTAGCCACAGTATTTATGTGGCTGGTCCAGTTAAGTTTCTGGTCAATGGTGACCCCCAGGATGTTGATGGTGGGGGATTCGGCGATGGTAATGCCATTGAATGTCAAGGGGAGGTGGTTAGACTCTTGTTGGAGATGGTCATTGCCTAGCACTTATCTGGCACAAATGTTACTTGCCACTTATTAGCCCAAGCCTGGATGTTGTCCAGGTCTTGTTGCATGCGGGCTCGGACTGCTTCAATATCTGAGGGGTTGCGAATGGAACTGAACACTGTGCAATCATCAGCGAACATCCCCATTTCTGACCTTGTGATGGAGGAAAGGTCATTGATGAAGCAGCTGAAGATGGTTGGGCCTAGGACACTGCCCTGAGGAACTCCTGCAGCAATGTCCTGGGGCTGAGATGATTGGCCTCCAACAACCACTACCCACCTTCCTTTGTGCTAGGTATGACTCCAGCCACTGGAGAGTTTTCCCTGATTCCCACTTCTCTGTGTTAAATTTCATCTGCCACATGTCCGCCCATTCCATCAGCCTGTCTGTGTCCTCTTGAAGTCTATCACTATCCTCCTCACTGTTCACTACACTTCCAAGTTTTGCGTCATCTGCAAATTTTGAAATTATGCCCTGTGCACCCAAGTCCAAGTCACCAATACATATCAAGAAAAGCAGTGGTCCCAGCACTGACCCCTGGGGAACACCACTGTACACCTCCCTCCAGTCCGAAAAATAACCGTTCACCACTACTCTCTGTTTCCTGTTACTTAGCCAATTCTGTATCCATGCTGCTACTGCCCCCTTTATTCCACGGGCTTCAATCTTGACGATAAGCCTATTATGTGGCACTTTATCAAACACCTTTTGAAAGTCCATATACACCACATCAACTGCATTGCCCTCATCGACCCTCTCTGTTACCTCATCAAAAAACTCTATCAAGTTTGTTAAACCAAACCAAATCAAGCCAAGCGAATCCAAACCAAGTCAATTAACATGGAGTTTAACCCGATTTTACCCAAAAGGCCAGATTGCATTAACCCATAGGTCACCTTTGGGGGCACCGGCGGGCCCTGGGAGGGGGGGCACCGGCGGGCCCTGGGAGGGGGGGGCACCGGCGGGCCCTGGGAGGGGGGGCACCGGCGGGCCCTGGGAGGGGGGGCACCGGCGGGCCCTGGGAGGGGGGGGCACCGGCGGGCCCTGGGAGGGGGGGGGCACCGGCGGGCCCTGGGAGGGGGGGCACCGGCGGGCCCTGGGAGGGGGGGGCACCGGCGGGCCCTGGGAGGGGGGGCACCGGCGGGCCCTGGGAGGGGGGGGGCACCGGCGGGCCCTGGGAGGGGGGGGGCACCGGCGGGCCCTGGGAGGGGGGGGGCACCGGCGGGCCCTGGGAGGGGGGGGGCACCGGCGGGCCCTGGGAGGGGGGGGGGCACCGGCGGGCCCTGGGAGGGGGGGGCACCGGCGGGCCCTGGGAGGGGGGGCACAGCCTCGCACCTGTCCCTTGTCCTGTCAGCGAGCACTGACGACAGGCAGACCCTGCCTGCACAATGTGCCCAATGCACCTCCAACAGGATTCACCACGAGCGAGGCTGTAACTGGTGGTCATATCGGTCATTTCACTGGTCACAATCTCCAGCGTCGCCTCATTTTGTATAATTTGGTTTCATTCCAACTCTTCAGGTTCCCGCCCCCCCACATAATGAGACATTTTATCCCACCCCATGCGGGTGGGGCTCGGTCAGAGACAAACCCCAGACTCTATCAGGAGGTGTTGGTCAGTCTGTGCGTCTCTCCCTACCCCCACTGCCAATAATGACACTCACTGAATGGTCGTCAGACTCGGGTAACTGGGCTGCGATGACTGGGTTGTAGCCGGTCGGTGACACAGGGCCCAATTTCTTTCTCATCGCCCTGATCTGTAAGAGAGCACGGAACGCTGCAAGAGAGAGAGAGAGAGAGGGAGAGGGAGGGTCAGTGAACTGTACCCAGGCCAAGGCAACCCCAGAGCAGACTCAGGGTCCAGCCGCTCCATCTCGCCCCTCCACCCCATCAGACACTGCTCCAACACTCAACACAGCAGAGAACACAGGTAGAGGGAAATCCCTGAACACTGGAAGAGGGCGATAGGCTGGATATGGGGAGGGGGGAAGGGAACGCACCGGGCGCCGAGGGGGGGGACGCACCGGGCGCCGAGGGGGGGACGCACCGGGCGCCGAGGGGGGGAACGCACCGGGCGCCGAGGGGGGGACGCACCGGGCGCCGAGGGGGGGAACGCACCGGGCGCCGAGGGGGGGACGCACCGGGCGCCGAGGGGGGGACGCACCGGGCGCCGAGGGGGGGGGCGCACCGGGCGCCGAGGGGGGGACGCACCGGGCGCCGAGGGGGGGACGCACCGGGCGCCGAGGGGGGGAACGCACCGGGCGCCGAGGGGGGGACGCACCGGGCGCCGAGGGGGGGAACGCACCGGGCACCGAAGTAGCCCAATCCGAAACTAGGGTCCTAAATCTAAACAAAGGAAACTACGAAGGTATGAGGAGTGAGTTGGCTATGGTAGATTGGGAGCTTCATTAAAAGGCATGACGGTGGATAGGCAATGGCTAACATTTAAGGAACGAATGCATGAATTGCAACAATTATACATTCCTTTCTGGTGCAAAAACACAAAAGGAAATCCGGCCCAACCATGGCTAACAAAAGAAATTAAGGATAGTATTAGATCCAAAGAGGATTCATACAAAGTTGCCAGAAAAAGCAGCAAGCCTGGGGATTGGGAGCAGTTTAGAATTCAGCAAAAAAGGACCAAGAGATTGATTAAGAGGGAAAAATAGAGTACGAGAGTAAACTTGCAAGGAACATAAAAGCAGACTGTAAAAGCTTCTGCATCTTCGTGATACAGAATCGGTTTATACCCCTGAGGGGCAAGAACTCTACTTGCCAAAAAAAAACAGCCATGGACAACTAAAGAGGTAAGGGACAGTATAAGACATAAGGAAAGGGCATACAAAAAGGCAAAAAATGGCACAGATCCTGGCGAATGGGAAAGATACAAAGATCAACAAAGGGTCACAAAACAGATCGAAGTTTATAAGATATTAAGGGGAACAGGTAAGGTGGATAGAGAGAAACTATTTCCGCTGGTTGGGGATTCTAGGAGTAGGGGGCACAGTCTAAAAATTAGAGCCAGACCTTTCAGGAGTGAGATTAGAAAACATTTCTACACACAAAGGGTGGTAGAAGTTTGGAACTCTCTTCCGCAAACGGCAATTGATACTAGCCCAATTGCTAAATTTAAATCTGAGATAGATAGCTTTTTGTCAACCAAAGGTATTAAGGGATATGGGCCAAAGGCAGGTATATGGAGTTAGATCACAGATCAGCCATGATCTTATCAAATGGCGGAGCAGGCACGAGGGGCTGAATGGCCTACTCCTGTTCCTATGTTCCTATGTTACTGAGCGAGAAACACCCGAGACTAGGGGGACACACCGGACACCGAGGGGGGGACACACCGGACACCGAGGGGGGGACACACCGGACACCGAGGGGGGGAGAATACGGGGTGATCTTACGCAGACGGCAGATGGGACAGTTGTTGGCCTGGTATCGCAGGGTATCAGCGCAGGCGTTGCAGAGACACAGGTGTCGACATGGGAGGATCAGAGTGTCCCGGACATCCGACAGGCACACAACACACTCAGCACTGTTATCACTGAGCTCCTCATCAGTAACCTGCACAGAGAAAGCAGCAGAGGTGAGTGAGGGGACACAGGCACAGTGAGGGGAGCGAGGAGGTGGGGGTCACAGGCACAGTGAGGGGAGCGAGGAGGTGGGGGTCACAGGCACAGTGAGGGGAGCGAGGAGGTGGGGGTCACAGGCACAGTGAGGGGAGCGAGGAGGTGGGGGTCACAGGCACAGTGAGGGGAGCGAGGAGGTGGGGGTCACAGGCACAGTGAGGGGAGCGAGGAGGTGGGGTCACAGGCACAGTGAGGGGAGCGAGGAGGTGGGGTCACAGGCACAGTGAGGGGAGCGAGGAGGTGGGGGACACAGGCACAGTGAGGGGAGCGAGGAGGTGGGGTCACAGGCACAGTGAGGGGAGCGAGGAGGTGGGGTCACAGGCACAGTGAGGGGAGCGAGGAGGTGGGGTCACAGGCACAGTGAGGGGAGCGAGGAGGTGGGGTCACAGGCACAGTGAGGGGAGCGAGGAGGTGGGGTCACAGGCACAGTGAGGGGAGCGAGGAGGTGGGGGTCACAGGCACAGTGAGGGGAGCGAGGAGGTGGGGGTCACAGGCACAGTGAGGGGAGCGAGGAGGTGGGGTCACAGGCACAGTGAGGGGAGCGAGGAGGTGGGGTCACAGGCACAGTGGGCAGTTTCTAAACCCTCCTACCTTAGATTCCTGGGAATTGTATTTATTTTCTATTCCATAGATTTCCTGCAGCAGGTAACTGACACCATCAACCTGGGGGGAGAGAGAGTGAGAGCGAGAGAGTGAGAGCGACAGAGTGAGAGCGACAGAGAGAGAGCGACAGAGTGAGAGCGACAGAGAGAGAGCGACAGAGAGAGAGCGACAGAGTGAGAGCGACAGAGTGAGAGCGACAGAGTGAGAGCGACAGAGAGAGAGCGACAGAGTGAGAGCGACAGAGAGAGAGCGACAGAGTGAGAGCGACAGAGTGAGAGCGACAGAGTGAGAGCGACAGAGTGAGAGCGACAGAGTGAGAGCGACAGAGTGAGAGCGACAGAGTGAGAGCGACAGAGTGAGAGCGACAGAGAGAGAGCGACAGAGTGAGAGCGACAGAGAGAGAGCGACAGAGTGAGAGCGACAGAGTGAGAGCGACAGAGAGAGAGCGACAGAGTGAGAGCGACAGAGTGAGAGCGACAGAGTGAGAGCGACAGAGTGAGAGCGACAGAGTGAGAGCGACAGAGAGAGAGCGACAGAGAGAGAGCGACAGAGAGAGAGCGACAGAGTGAGAGCGACAGAGTGAGAGCGACAGAGTGAGAGCGACAGAGTGAGAGCGACAGAGTGAGAGCGACAGAGAGAGAGCGACAGAGTGAGAGCGACAGAGTGAGAGCGACAGAGAGAGAGCGACAGAGAGAGAGCGACAGAGTGAGAGCGACAGAGTGAGAGCGACAGAGTGAGAGCGACAGAGTGAGAGCGACAGAGTGAGAGCGACAGAGTGAGAGCGACAGAGTGAGAGCGACAGAGTGAGAGCGACAGAGAGAGAGCGACAGAGTGAGAGCGACAGAGTGAGAGCGACAGAGAGAGAGCGACAGAGAGAGAGCGACAGAGAGAGAGCGACAGAGAGAGAGCGACAGAGTGAGAGCGACAGAGTGAGAGCGACAGAGTGAGAGCGACAGAGAGAGAGCGACAGAGTGAGAGCGACAGAGAGAGAGCGACAGAGTGAGAGCGACAGAGTGAGAGCGACAGAGTGAGAGCGACAGAGAGAGAGCGACAGAGTGAGAGCGACAGAGAGAGAGCGACAGAGTGAGAGCGACAGAGTGAGAGCGACAGAGTGAGAGCGACAGAGTGAGAGCGACAGAGTGAGAGCGACAGAGTGAGAGCGACAGAGTGAGAGCGACAGAGAGAGAGCGACAGAGTGAGAGCGACAGAGTGAGAGCGACAGAGTGAGAGCGACAGAGTGAGAGCGACAGAGTGAGAGCGACAGAGAGAGAGCGACAGAGTGAGAGCGACAGAGTGAGAGCGACAGAGTGAGAGCGACAGAGTGAGAGCGACAGAGAGAGAGCGACAGAGAGAGAGCGACAGAGAGAGAGCGACAGAGTGAGAGCGACAGAGTGAGAGCGACAGAGTGAGAGCGACAGAGTGAGAGCGACAGAGTGAGAGCGACAGAGTGAGAGCGACAGAGTGAGAGCGACAGAGTGAGAGCGACAGAGAGAGAGCGACAGAGAGAGAGCGACAGAGAGAGAGCGACAGAGTGAGAGCGACAGAGTGAGAGCGACAGAGTGAGAGCGACAGAGTGAGAGCGACAGAGTGAGAGCGACAGAGTGAGAGCGACAGAGTGAGAGCGACAGAGTGAGAGCGACAGAGTGAGAGCGACAGAGTGAGAGCGACAGAGAGAGAGCGACAGAGTGAGAGCGACAGAGTGAGAGCGACAGAGTGAGAGCGACAGAGTGAGAGCGACAGAGAGCGAGCGACAGAGTGCGAGCGACAGAGAGCGAGCGACAGAGTGAGAGCGACAGAGAGCGAGCGACAGAGTGAGAGCGACAGAGTGAGAGCGACAGAGAGCGACAGAGTGAGAGCGACAGAGTGAGAGCGACAGAGTGAGAGCGACAGAGAGAGAGCGACAGAGTGAGAGCGACAGAGTGAGAGCGACAGAGTGAGAGCGACAGAGTGAGAGCGACAGAGTGAGAGCGACAGAGAGAGAGCGACAGAGTGAGAGCGACAGAGTGAGAGCGACAGAGTGAGAGCGACAGAGTGAGAGCGACAGAGTGAGAGCGACAGAGTGAGAGCGACAGAGAGAGAGCGACAGAGTGAGAGCGACAGAGAGAGAGCGACAGAGTGAGAGCGACAGAGTGAGAGCGACAGAGTGAGAGCGACAGAGTGAGAGCGACAGAGAGAGAGCGACAGAGTGAGAGCGACAGAGTGAGAGCGACAGAGTGAGAGCGACAGAGTGAGAGCGACAGAGTGAGAGCGACAGAGTGAGAGCGACAGAGTGAGAGCGACAGAGTGAGAGCGACAGAGTGAGAGCGACAGAGTGAGAGCGACAGAGTGAGAGCGACAGAGTGAGAGCGACAGAGTGAGAGCGACAGAGTGAGAGCGACAGAGTGAGAGCGACAGAGTGAGAGCGACAGAGTGAGAGCGACAGAGAGAGAGCGACAGAGTGAGAGCGACAGAGTGAGAGCGACAGAGTGAGAGCGACAGAGAGAGAGCGACAGAGAGAGAGCGACAGAGAGAGAGCGACAGAGAGAGAGCGACAGAGAGAGAGCGACAGAGAGAGAGCGACAGAGAGAGAGCGACAGAGTGAGAGCGACAGAGAGAGAGCGACAGAGAGAGAGCGACAGAGTGAGAGCGACAGAGAGAGAGCGACAGAGTGAGAGCGACAGAGAGAGAGCGACAGAGAGAGAGCGACAGAGTGAGAGCGACAGAGTGAGAGCGACAGAGAGAGAGAGCGACAGAGTGAGAGCGACAGAGTGAGAGCGACAGAGAGAGAGCGACAGAGTGAGAGCGACAGAGAGAGAGCGACAGAGTGAGAGCGACAGAGAGAGAGCGACAGAGTGAGAGCGACAGAGTGAGAGCGACAGAGTGAGAGCGACAGAGAGAGAG
Source organism: Heptranchias perlo (assembly GCF_035084215.1). NCBI lineage: Eukaryota > Metazoa > Chordata > Chondrichthyes > Hexanchiformes > Hexanchidae > Heptranchias > Heptranchias perlo. Next base: position 546,658 of record NC_090347.1, on the reverse strand, counting down.
CGACAGAGTGAGAGCGACAGAGTGAGAGCGACAGAGTGAGAGCGACAGAGTGAGAGCGACAGAGTGAGAGCGACAGAGTGAGAGCGACAGAGTGAGAGCGACAGAGAGAGAGCGACAGAGAGAGAGCGACAGAGAGAGAGCGACAGAGTGAGAGCGACAGAGAGAGAGCGACAGAGAGAGAGCGACAGAGAGAGAGCGACAGAGTGAGAGCGACAGAGTGAGAGCGACAGAGTGAGAGCGACAGAGTGAGAGCGACAGAGTGAGAGCGACAGAGTGAGAGCGACAGAGAGAGAGCGACAGAGTGAGAGCGACAGAGTGAGAGCGACAGAGTGAGAGCGACAGAGTGAGAGCGAGTGGGAGAGGGCGACAGAGAGAGAGCGACAGAGTGAGAGCGAGTGGGAGAGGGCGACAGAGAGAGAGCGACAGAGTGAGAGCGACAGAGAGAGAGCGACAGAGAGAGAGCGACAGAGAGAGAGCGACAGAGAGAGAGCGACAGAGTGAGAGCGACAGAGTGAGAGCGAGTGGGAGAGGGCGAGCGAGTGGGAGAGGGCGAGCGAGTGGGAGAGGGCGAGCGAGTGGGAGAGGGCGAGCGAGTGGGAGAGGGCGAGCGAGTGGGAGAGGGCCGAGCGAGTGGGAGAGGGCGAGCGGGAGAGGGCGAGCGAGTGAGTGGGAGAGGGCGAGCGAGTGAGTGGGAGAGGGCGAGCGAGCGGGAGAGGGCGAGCGAGCGGGAGAGGGCGAGCGAGCGGGAGAGGGCGAGCGAGCGGGAGAGGGCGAGCGAGCGGGAGAGGGCGAGCGAGCGGGAGAGGGCGAGCGAGTGGGAGAGGGCGAGCGAGTGGGAGAGGGCGAGCGGGAGAGGGCGAGCGGGAGAGGGCGAGCGGGAGAGGGCGAGCGGGAGAGGGCGAGCGGGAGAGGGCGAGCGGGTGGGAGAGGGCGAGCGGGTGGGAGAGGGCGAGCGGGTGGGAGAGGGCGAGCGGGTGGGAGAGGGCGAGCGGGTGGGAGAGGGCGAGCGAGAAACGAGGTAAGAGAGACATGGGAGGGAGAGTCAAAGACATGAAGAGAGCGATAGACACACACACATAGAATCATAGAATCATAGAATCATAGAAGTTACAACATGGAAACAGGCCCTTCGGCCCAACATGTCCATGTCGCCCAGTTTATACCACTAAGCTAGTCCCAATTGCCTGCACTTGGCCCATATCCCTCTATACCCATCTTACCCATGTAACTGTCCAAATGCATAGTTAGAGAGAAATAGAGCGAAAGGTGACAGAGAGTAGGGATAATGGGTAGGTACTCACATTGGCAGGATGTGACTAGTGGAGTCCCACAGGGATCTGTCTTGGGGCCTCAATTATTCACAATATTTATTAACGACTTAGATGAAGGCATAGAAAGTCTCATATCTAAGTTTGCCGATGACACAAAGATTGGTGACATTGTAAGCAGTGTAGATGAAAACATAAAATTACAAAGGGATATTGATAGATTAGGTGAATGGGCAAAACTGTGGCAAATGGAATTCAATGTAGACAAATGTGAGGTCATCCACTTTGGATCAAAAAAGGATAGAACAGGGTACTTTCTAAATGGTAAAAAGTTAAAAACAGTGGATGTCCAAAGGGACTTAGGGGTTCAGGTACACAGATCATTGAAGTGTCATGAACAGGTGCAGAAAATAATCAATAAGGCTAATGGAATGCTGGCCTTTATATCTAGAGGACTGGAGTACAAGGGGGCAGAGGTTATGCTGCAGCTATACAAAACCCTGGTTAGACCGCACCTGGAGTACTGTGAGCAGTTCTGGGCACCGCACCTTCGGAAGGACATATTGGCCTTGGAGGGAGTGCAGCGTAGGTTTACTAGAATGATACCCGGACTTCAAGGATTAAGTTACGAGGAGAGATTACACAAATTGGGGTTGTATTTTCTAGAGTTTCGAAGGTTAAGGGGTGATCTGATCGAAGTTTATAAGATATTAAGGGGAACAGATAGGGTGGATAGAGAGAAACTATTTCCGCTGGTTGGGGATTTTAGGAGTAGGGGGCACAGTCTAAAGATTAGAGCCAGACCTTTCAGGAGTGAGATTAGAAAACATTTCTACACACAAAGGGTGGTAGAAGTTTGGAACTCTCTTCCGCAAACGGCAATTGATACTAGCTCAATTGCTAAATTTAAATCTGAGATAGATAGCTTTTTGTCAACCAAAGGTATTAAGGGATATGGGCCAAAGGCAGGTATATGGAGTTAGATCACAGATCAGCCATGATCTTATCAAATGGCGGAGCAGGCACGAGGGGCTGAATGGCCTACTCCTGTTCCTATGTTCCTCACAACTCACGATCCCACCTAGTTTTGTGTCATCAGCAAACTTGGAAATATTACATTTATTTCCCTCATCCAAATCATTGATATATATTGTGAATAGCTGGGGCCCAAGCACTGATCCCTGCGGTACCCCACTGGTCACTGCCTGCCACCCCGATTTATTCCTACTCTCTGTTTTCTGAGGGGAAGGAAGGGAGAGAAAGAGGAGGAGAAGAAAAGATAGAAAGAGGAGAAACAGACAGACAGACAGCGATAGTGAAATATATATTATAGTGAATGATAACAGGATGTGATAAGTGAAAGGTGAAAGGTGAGGGTTTGTCCTGAGTTAAATGGAGGAACATGGGAAAGGTGAAAGGTAACTCACCACCTGCTTCTGTTTGAGCGGTTTCACGGAGCAGATGCCATCGGAATGCTGTGAAGTAAACAGGAACAGCAGCAATGAGTGGGACAAAGCTCACTGACCATCACCGAAGACCAGAGACTGAGACCTCACTGACCATCACCGAAGACCAGAGACTGAGACCTCACTGACCATCACCGAAGACCAGAGACTGAGACCTCACTGACCATCACCGAAGACCAGAGACTGAGACCTCACTGACCATCACCGAAGACCAGAGACTGAGACCTCACTGACCATCACCTAAGACCAGAGACTGAGACCTCACTGATCATCACCAAAGACCAGAGACTGAGACCTCACTGACCATCAAACATCAGAGACTGAGACCACACTGACCATCAAACATCAGAGACTGAGACCACACTGACCATCAAACACCAGAGACTGAGACCTCACTGACCATCAAACACCAGAGACTGAGACCTCACTGACCATCAAACATCAGAGACTGAGACCTCACTGACCATCAAACATCAGAGACTGAGACCTCACTGACCATCAAACATCAGAGACTGAGACCTCACTGACCATCAAACATCAGAGACTGAGACCTCACTGACCATCAAACATCAGAGACTGAGACCACACTGACCATCAAACACCAGAGACTGAGACCTCACTGACCATCAAACATCAGAGACTGAGACCTCACTGACCATCACCAAAGACCAGAGACTGAGACCTCACTGATCATCACCAAAGACCAGAGACTGAGACCTCACTGACCATCAAACATCAGAGACTGAGACCTCACTGACCATCAAACATCAGAGACTGAGACCACACTGACCATCAAACATCAGAGACTGAGACCTCACTGACCGTCACCAAAGACCAGAGACTGAGACCTCACTGACCATCAAACATCAGAGACTGAGACCTCACTGACCATCAAACATCAGAGACTGAGACCTCACTGACCATCACCAAAGACCAGAGACTGAGACCTCACTGATCATCACCAAAGACCAGAGACTGAGACCTCACTGACCATCAAACATCAGAGACTGAGACCTCACTGACCATCAAACATCAGAGACTGAGACCACACTGACCATCAAACATCAGAGACTGAGACCTCACTGACCGTCACCAAAGACCAGAGACTGAGACCTCACTGACCATCAAACATCAGAGACTGAGACCTCACTGACCATCACCAAAGACCAGAGACTGAGACCTCACTGATCATCACCAAAGACCAGAGACTGAGACCTCACTGACCATCAAACATCAGAGACTGAGACCACACTGACCATCAAACATCAGAGACTGAGACCACACTGACCATCAAACATCAGAGACTGAGACCTCACTGACCATCAAACATCAGAGACTGAGACCTCACTGACCATCACCAAAGACCAGAGACTGAGACCTCACTGATCATCACCAAAGACCAGAGACTGAGACCTCACTGACCATCAAACATCAGAGACTGAGACCACACTGACCATCAAACATCAGAGACTGAGACCACACTGACCATCAAACACCAGAGACTGAGACCACACTGACCATCAAACATCAGAGACTGAGACCTCACTGACCATCAAACACCAGAGACTGAGACCTCACTGACCATCAAACACCAGAGACTGAGACCTCACTGACCATCAAACATCAGAGACTGAGACCACACTGACCATCAAACATCAGAGACTGAGACCACACTGACCATCAAACATCAGAGACTGAGACCTCACTGACCATCAAACACCAGAGACTGAGACCTCACTGACCATCAAACATCAGAGACTGAGACCACACTGACCATCAAACACCAGAGACTGAGACCACACTGACCATCAAACATCAGAGACTGAGACCTCACTGACCATCAAACACCAGAGACTGAGACCTCACTAACCATCAAACACCAGAGACTGAGACCACACTGACCATCAAACATCAGAGACTGAGACCACACTGACCATCAAACATCAGAGACTGAGACCACACTGACCATCAAACACCAGAGACTGAGACCACACTGACCATCAAACATCAGAGACTGAGACCTCACTGACCATCAAACACCAGAGACTGAGACCTCACTGACCATCAAACACCAGAGACTGAGACCTCACTGACCATCAAACATCAGAGACTGAGACCACACTGACCATCAAACATCAGAGACTGAGACCACACTGACCATCAAACATCAGAGACTGAGACCTCACTGACCATCAAACACCAGAGACTGAGACCTCACTGACCATCAAACATCAGAGACTGAGACCACACTGACCATCAAACACCAGAGACTGAGACCACACTGACCATCAAACATCAGAGACTGAGACCTCACTGACCATCAAACACCAGAGACTGAGACCTCACTAACCATCAAACACCAGAGACTGAGACCACACTGACCATCAAACATCAGAGACTGAGACCACACTGACCATCAAACACCAGAGACTGAGACCACACTGACCATCAAACATCAGAGACTGAGACCTCACTGACCATCAAACACCAGAGACTGAGACCTCACTGACCATCAAACACCAGAGACTGAGACCTCACTGACCATCAAACACCAGAGACTGAGACCTCACTGACCATCAAACATCAGAGACTGAGACCACACTGACCATTGAACACCAGAGACTGAGACCTCACTGACCATCACCTAAGACCAGAGACTGAGACCTCACTGATCATCACCAAAGACCAGAGACTGAGACCTCACTGACCATCAAACATCAGAGACTGAGACCACACTGACCATCAAACATCAGAGACTGAGACCACACTGACCATCAAACACCAGAGACTGAGACCTCACTGACCATCAAACATCAGAGACTGAGACCTCACTGACCATCAAACACCAGAGACTGAGACCACACTGACCATTGAACACCAGAGACTGAGACCTCAGTGAGAGAGGTCACTGAGACAGAAAGCATTACCAGAAACAAGCATCCAACAGGTGACCTCCCTTCATCTCAGCCGAGCCCTGATATACTGGGAATCTATCCTGGGAAGGAATCAGTCAACTCGCTGGTTCCACATGAGGTGGTTGAGTGAATCATCTCCCTGGTCATCACTTGTGGTGTGAATGTTACCAGCCAGCCCTGGTCGCAGTTTATCCAGCCCCTGCGATCCGCTGGTTTATTATCTGGAGAGTTTAACACCTGGCACGTCTACAGACTCACATCCTCAAAACAGCCAACGAAATGAGTCAAACAGGGCTCGTTTTATACAGTCCACACTGACTGCCCCTGATTAGCCCAAGACCTTTACAGTGTTTCCGGGGAAATAGTCGCAGGGGCAGGGGCTCGACAGAGATATTAAAGGGTACGGGGAGTGAGGGGAGAGTGGGATTAGATTAGGTGGGATATTAAAGGGTACGGGGAGTGAGGGGAGAGTGGGATTAGAATAGGTGGGATATTAAAGGGTACGGAGAGTGAGGGGAGAGTGGGATTAGATTAGGTGGGATATTAAAGGGTATGGAGAGTGAGGGGAGAGTGGGATTAGATTAGGTGGGATATTAAAGGGTATGGAGAGTGAGGGGAGAGTGGGATTACATTAGGTGGGATATTAAAGGGTACGGAGAGTGAGGGGAGAGTGGGATTAGATTAGGTGGGATATTAAAGGGTATGGGGAGTGAGGGGGAGAGTGGGATTAGACTGGGTGGGATATTAAAGGGTACGGGGAGTGAGGGGAGAGTGGGATTAGATTAGGTGGGATATTAAAGGGTATGGAGAGTGAGGGGAGAGTGGGATTACATTAGGTGGGATATTAAAGGGTACGGAGAGTGAGGGGAGAGTGGGATTAGATTAGGTGGGATATTAAAGGGTATGGGGAGTGAGGGGGAGAGTGGGATTAGACTGGGTGGGATATTAAAGGGTACAGGGAGTGAGGGGAGAGTGGGATTAGACTGGGTGGGATATTAAAGGGTACGGGGAGTGAGGGGAGAGTGGGATTAGATTAGGTGGGATATTAAAGGGTACGGGGAGTGAGGGGAGAGTGGGATTAGACTGGGTGGGATATTAAAGGGTACGGAGAGTGAGGGGGAGAGTGTGATTAGATTAGGTGGGATATTAATGGGTACGGGGAGTGAGGGGAGAGTGGGATTAGACTGGGTGGGATATTAAAGGGTACGGAGAGTGAGGGGAGAGTGGGTTAGACTGGGTGGGATATTAAAGGGTACGGGGAGTGAGGGGAGAGTGGGATTAGACTGGGTGGGATATTAAAGGGTACGGAGAGTGAGGGGAGAGTGGGATTAGACTGGGTGGGATATTAAAGGGTACGGGGAGTGACGGGGAGAGTGAGATGAGACTGGGTGGGATATTAAAGGGTACGGAGAGTGAGGGGGAGAGTGGGATTAGACTGGGTGGGATATTGAAGGGTACGGGGAGTGAGGGGAGAGTGGGATTAGACTGGGTGGGATATTAAAGGGTACGGGGAGTGAGGGGGAGAGTGGGATTAGACTGGGTGGGATATTAAAGGGTACGGGGAGTGAGGGGAGAGTGGGATTAGACTGGGTGGGATATTAAAGGGTACGGGGAGTATATTTCCTGGACTCTGCACCTCAAACATTAACGGATTGTTTTCTCTCCCAGAAACTGACGGATTTTCTGTGCATTTCCTGTTATTTAATCTCCAGGCGTTGCTGTGGAAGAAAGGTGAGAGCCTGGAGCTGTGTTTAAACCACATACCTTATCAAACGCCGTCAGCAGTACATGGGAATGTCCAAGGTGCTCTGGAGAGGAGACATCAATAAATAGAGTGAGTGAACAGCACAAGAGGGCACAGAGAGTGAGTACAGCAGGGAATCCCGAGATAGAGACTGACAGACAGAGAGCCCTCCCCCCGAGACAGAGAGAGACAGAGAGCCCTCCCCCCGAGACAGAGAGAGACAGAGAGCCCTCCCCACGAGACAGAGAGAGAGACAGAGAGCCCTCCCCCCGAGACAGAGAGAGACAGAGAGCCCTCCCCCCGAGACAGAGACAGAGACAGAGAGCCCTCCCCCCGAGACAGAGAGAGACAGAGAGCCCTCCCCCCGAGACAGAGACAGAGACAGAGAGCCCTCCCCCCGAGACAGAGAGAGACAGAGAGCCCTCCCCCCGAGACAGAGAGAGACAGAGAGCCCTCCCCCCGAGACAGAGACAGAGACAGAGACAGAGACAGAAAGCCCTCCCCCCGAGACAGAGACAGAGACAGAGAGCCCCGAGACAGAGACAGAGACAGAGAGCCCTCCCCCCGAGACAGAGACAGAGACAGAGAGCCCTCCCCCCGAGACAGAGACAGAGACAGAGAGCCCTCCCCCCGAGACAGAGACAGACAGAGAGCCCTCCCCCCGAGACAGAGACAGAGACAGAGAGCCCTCCCCCCGAGACAGAGACAGAGACAGAGAGCCCTCCCCCCGAGACAGAGAGCCCTCCCCCCGAGACAGAGACAGAGACAGAGAGCCCCCCCCCCCCGGAGACAGAGACAGAGACAGAGAGCCCTCACCCCGAGACACAGACAGAGACAGAGAGCCCTCCCCCGGAGACAGAGACAGAGACAGAGAGCCCTCCCCCCTAGACAGAGACAGAGAGCCCTCCCCCCGTGACAGAGACAGAGAGCCCTCCCCCCCGAGACGGAGACAGAGACAGAGAGCCCTCCCCCCGAGACAGAGACACAGACACAGACAGAGACAGAGAGCCCTCCCCCCGAGACAGAGACAGAGAGCCCTCCCCCCGAGACAGAGACAGAGACAGAGAGCCCACCCCCCGAGACAGAGACAGAGAGCCCTCCCCCCGAGACAGAGACAGAGAGCCCTCCCCCCGAGACAGAGACAGAGACAGAGACAGAGAGCCCTCCCGCCGAGACAGAGACAGAGAACCCTCCCCCCGAGACACAGACAGAGACAGAGAGCCCTCCCCCTGAGACAGAGACAGAGACAGAGAGCCCTCCCCCCGAGACAGAGACAGAGACAGAGAGCCCTCCCCCCGAGACAGAGACAGAGAGCCCTCCCCCCGAGACAGAGACAGAGAGCCCTCCCCCCGAGAGAGAGACGGAGACAGAGAGCCCTCCCCCCGAGACAGAGACGGAGACAGAGAGCCCTCCCCCCGAGACAGAGACAGAGAGCCCTCCCCCCGAGACAGAGACAGAGAGCCCTCCCCCCGAGACAGAGACGGAGACAGAGAGCCCTCCCCCCGAGACAGAGACAGAGAGCCCTCCCCCCGAGACAGAGACAGAGAGCCCTCCACCCGAGACAGAGACAGAGAGCCCTCCCCCCGAGACAGAGACAGAGAGCCCTCCCCCCGAGACAGAGACAGAGAGCCCTCCCCCCGAGACAGAGACAGAGACAGAGAGCCCTCCCCCCGAGACAGAGACAGAGACAGAGAGCCCTCCCCCCGAGACAGAGACAGAGAGCCCTCCCCCCGAGTGAGAGACGGAGACAGAGAGCCCTCCCCCCGAGACAGAGACGGAGACAGAGAGCCCTCCCCCCGAGACAGAGACAGAGAGCCCTCCCCCCGAGACAGAGACAGAGACAGAGAGCCCTCCCCCCGAGACAGAGAGCCCTCCCCCCGAGACAGAGACAGAGACAGAGAGCCCCCCCCCCCCCGGAGACAGAGACAGAGACAGAGAGCCCTCACCCCGAGACACAGACAGAGACAGAGAGCCCTCCCCCGGAGACAGAGACAGAGACAGAGAGCCCTCCCCCCGAGACAGTGACAGAGAGCCCTCCCCCCGAGACACAGACAGAGACACAGACAGAGACAGAGACAGTGAGCCCTCCCCCCGAGACAGAGAGCCCTCCCCCCGAGACAGAGACAGAGAGCCCACCCCCCGAGACAGAGACAGAGAGCCCTCCCCCCGAGACAGAGACAGACAGCCCTCCCCCCGAGACAGAGACAGAGAGCCCTCCCCCCGAGACAGAGACAGAGAGCCCTCCCCCCGAGACAGAGACAGAGAGCCCTCCCCCTAGACAGAGACGGAGACAGAGAGCCCTCCCCCCGAGACAGAGACGGAGACAGAGAGCCCTCCCCCCGAGACAGAGACAGAGAGCCCTCCCCCCGAGACAGAGACAGAGAGCCCTCCCCCCGAGACAGAGACAGAGAGCCCTCCCCCCGAGACAGAGACAGAGAGCCCTCCCCCCGAGACAGAGAGAGAGAGCCCTCCCCCCGAGACAGAGACAGAGAGCCCTCCCCCCGAGACAGAGACAGAGACAGAGAGCCCTCCCCCCGAGACAGAGACAGAGACAGAGAGCCCTCCCCCCGAGACAGAGACAGAGACAGAGAGCCCTCCCCCCGAGACAGAGAGCCCTCCCCCCGAGACAGAGACAGAGAGCCCTCCCCCCGAGACAGAAACAGAGTGCCCTCCCCCCGAGACAGAGACAGAGAGCCCTCCACCCGAGACAGAGACAGAGACAGAGAGCCCCCCCCCGGAGACAGAGACAGAGACAGAGAGCCCTCCCCCCGAGACACAGACAGAGACAGAGAGCCCTCCCCCGGTGACAGAGACAGAGAGCCCTCTCCCCGAGACAGAGACAGAGAGCCCTCCCCCCGAGACAGAGACAGAGAGCCCTCCCCCCGAGACAGAGACAGAGAGCCCTCCCCCCGAGACAGAGACAGAGAGCCCTCCCCCCCGAGACGGAGACAGAGACAGAGAGCCCTCCCCCCGAGACAGAGACAGAGACAGAGAGCCCTCCCCCCGAGACAGAGACAGAGAGCCCTCCCCCCGAGACAGAGACAGAGAGCCCTCCCCCCGAGACAGAGACAGAGACAGAGAGCCCACCCCCCGAGACAGAGACAGAGAGCCCTCCCCCCGAGACAGAGACAGAGAGCCCTCCCCCCGAGACAGAGACAGAGAGCCCTCCCCCCGAGACAGAGACAGAGAGCCCTCCCCCCCGAGACGGAGACAGAGACAGAGAGCCCTCCCCCCGAGACAGAGACAGAGACAGAGAGCCCTCCCCCCGAGACAGAGACAGAGAGCCCTCCCCCCGAGACAGAGACAGAGACAGAGAGCCCACCCCCTGAGACAGAGACAGAGAGCCCTCCCCCCGAGACAGAGACAGAGACAGAGAGCCCTCCCCCCGAGACAGAGACAGAGACAGAGAGCCCTCCCCCCGAGACAGAGACAGAGAGCCCTCCCCCCGAGACAGAGAGAGAGACAGAGAGCCCTCCCCCCGGAGACAGAGACAGAGACAGAGAGCCCTCCCCCCGAGAATGAGACAGAGACAGAGAGCCCTCCCCCCGAGACAGAGACAGAGAGCCCTCCCCCCGAGACAGAGACAGAGACAGAGAACCCTCCCCCCGAGACACAGACAGAGACAGAGAGCCCTCCCCCGGAGACAGAGACAGAGAGCCCTCCCCCCGAGACAGAGACAGAGACAGAGAGCCCTCCCACCGAGACAGAGACAGAGACAGAGAGCCCTCCCCCCGAGACAGAGACAGAGAGCCCTCCCCCCGAGACAGAGACAGAGAGCCCTCCCCCCGAGACAGAGACAGAGAGCCCTCCCCCCGAGACAGAGACAGAGAGCCCTCCCCCCGAGACAGAGACAGAGAGCCCTCCCCCCGAGACAGAGACAGAGAGCCCTCCCCCCGAGACAGAGACAGAGAGCCCTCCCCCCGAGACAGAGACAGAGAGCCCTCCCCCCGAGACAGAGAGCCCTCCCCCCGAGACAGAGACAGAGACAGAGAGCCCTCCCCCCGAGACAGAGACAGAGAGAGAGAGCCCTCCCCCCGAGACAGAGACAGAGAGCCCTCCCCCCGAGACAGAGACAGAGACAGAGAACCCTCCCCCCGAGACACAGACAGAGACAGAGAGCCCTCCCCCCGAGACAGAGACAGAGAGCCCTCCCCCCGAGACAGAGACAGAGAGCCCTCCCCCCGAGACAGAGACAGAGACAGAGACAGAGACAGAGAGCCCTCCCCCGGAGACAGAGACAGAGACAGAGAGCCCTCCCCCCGAGACAGAGACGGAGACAGAGAGCCCTCCCCCCGAGACAGAGACAGAGACAGAGAGCCCTCCCCCCGAGACAGAGACGGAGACAGAGAGCCCTCCCCCCGAGACAGAGACGGAGACAGAGAGCCCTCCCCCCGAGACAGAGACAGAGAGCCCTCCCCCCGAGACAGAGACAGAGAAAGAGAGCCCTCCCCCCCGAGACAGAGACAGAGACAGAGAGCCCTCCCCCCGAGACAGAGAGCCCTCCCCCCGAGACAGAGACAGAGAGCCCTCCCCCCGAGACAGAGACAGAGACAGAGACAGAGACAGAGAGCCCTCCCCCGGAGACAGAGACAGAGACAGAGAGCCCTCCCCCCGAGACAGAGACGGAGACAGAGAGCCCTCCCCCCGAGACAGAGACAGAGAGCCCTCCCCCCGAGACAGAGACAGAGACAGAGAGCCCTCACCCCGAGACACAGACAGAGACAGAGAGCCCTCCCCCCGAGACAGAGACAGAGAGCCCTCCCCCCGAGACAGAGACAGAGAGCCCTCCCCCCGAGACAGAGACAGAGACAGAGACAGAGACAGAGAGCCCTCCCCCCGAGACAGAGACAGAGAAAGAGAGCCCTCCCCCCCGAGACAGAGACAGAGACAGAGAGCCCTCCCCCCGAGACAGAGAGCCCTCCCCCCGAGACAGAGACAGAGAGCCCTCCCCCCGAGACAGAGACAGAGACAGAGACAGAGACAGAGAGCCCTCCCCCGGAGACAGAGACAGAGACAGAGAGCCCTCCCCCCGAGACAGAGACGGAGACAGAGAGCCCTCCCCCCGAGACAGAGACAGAGACAGAGAGCCCTCCCCCCGAGACAGAGACGGAGACAGAGAGCCCTCACCCCGAGACAGAGACAGAGACAGAGAGCCCTCCCCCCGAGACAGAGACAGAGAGCCCTCACCCCGAGACAATCATAATCAGCAGCCAATGGTGGATGAATGTTTAGCCAAAGTGTCCTTACCGTCACCGTCATCCACCACCGCGTGAATCACCATCGGGTAAACCAACCGATCGGCATCAGATCCCAGCTGGTGGGACAAGAAAGAAAAGTACAGGAAAGTATCAGAACTCTCCTCTTCTCAGAGCACAGGTTAGGGGCTTTCAAACCCAGTCCTCCCCCTCCCCACACCCCCCTCCCCACCTCCCCTCCCCTCCCCCACACCCCCCTCCCCACCCACCCCCCTCCCCACCTCCACACACCTCTCCCCTCCCCACCCACCCCCTCCCCACCCACCCCCCTCCCCTCCCCTCCCCTCCCCACCTCCCCTCCCCTCCCCCACACCCCCCTCCCCACCCACCCCCCTCCCCACCTCCACACACCTCTCCCCTCCCCACCCACCCCCTCCCCACCCACCCCCCTCCCCTCCCCACCTCCCCTCCCCTCCCCACCTCCCCTCCCCTCCCCCACACCCACCTCCCCACCCCCACACACCCCTCCCCCTCCCCACCCACCCCCCTCCCCACCTCCCCTCCCCTCCCCACCTCCCCTCCCCCACACCCCCCTCCCCACCCCCACACACCCCTCCCCCTCCCCACCCACCCCCCTCCCCACACACCCCTCCCCTCCTCCCCACCCCTACCCCCCCTACACCTACACCCCCACCCGCCCCTACACCCCCCACCCCCTCTACACCCCCACCCCCCCCACCCCCCTCTACACCCCCACTACACCCCCACCCCCCCTCCCCACCCCTAAACCACCCACCCCTACACCCCCCTCCCCACCCCTACACCCCCCCACTCACCCCCCACTCTTGGGGTGTGGGCCTCACTGGCAAGGATGGCATTTGTTGCCCGTCCCTCGTTGGTGATATAACTGAGGGGCTTGCTGGGCCAATTCAGAGGGCAGTTAAGAGTTAATAATATTGCTGTGGGTCTGGAGTCACATATAGGCCCAGACCGGGTAAGGACGGCAGGTTTCCTTCCCTAAAGGACATCAGCGAACCAGTTGGGTTTTTACGACAATCCGACAGTTTTGTGGTAATTTTTACGAACACCAGCTTTTTGTTTCCAAGATGATTTTTGTGTGGGGAAAGGACAAGGGAATGGGAGTAAGGGGACAGTTCTTTCAGACAGACAGCACAAGCACAATGGGCCGAATGGCCTCCTTCTGTGCTGTAAAATTCTGCCTCCAGTTCAGTCAGTCGTCGCTCTGTGATTCCCCCTGACTCACAGCCCCAACTGAATGTACAGCAGCTGGGACTGAATCACTGAATATAAAAACATCCTATAGCAGCCAGTGCCTGTCACTGCGACCCTGGCTCACAATAATCTTTTCACAAAGCATACGCCTAAAGTCTAAACCAACAGTTAAATGCTTCGACTCAGTGCGGAGGAAAGAGAGAAAAAAAGGGAACGAGGGAAGAGAAAGAGAGAGAGAGAGAAAGAGAAAGAGAAAGCAACGAGAGAAGAGAAACAGAGTGAAAAGGAACGACAGAGAGAGGAGGAGAGAAAGAAAAGGAATAAGAGAAAGTTTGCCATTGATACAGCATTGTCTGCCGTGTTTTTCATGGTGTTACTTTTAGTAAAATGCCTTTTCTGTGGGATCTGTTAATCCAGAACACGACATAAATAATTGGTTCATTAAAACTCATTTTAATGGGAATAAATTTCATCTTTTCCAACTAGAGTTTAAATTTGAACCCAGTGTCTCAAACAGCGGCAGGGGTCAGAGAGACGGGCAGGGGTCAGAGAGACGGGCAGGGGTCAGAGAGACGGGCAGGGGTTCGGGAGGCGAGTCCTCGTGGAGATGAACTCCCGTCGTCACACTGAGGACACCATCCAACGTGTTGTGTGGCACTACCACCGTGCTAAATGGGATAGATTCAGAACAGATCTAACAGCTCAAAACTGGCCATCCATGAGGCGCTGTGGGCCATCATCAGCAGCAGAATTGTATTCCAGCACAATCTGTAACCTCATGGCCCGGCATATTGCTCACTCTACCATTACCAACAAGCCAGGGGATCAACCCTGGTTCAATGAGGAGTGTAGAAGAGCATGCCAGGAGCAGCACCAGGCGTACCGAAAAATGAGATGCCAACCTGGTGAAGCTACAACTCAGGACTACATGCGTGCTAAACAGCGGAAGCAACATGCTATAGACAGAGCTAAACGATTCCACAACCAACGGATCAGATCAAAGCTCTGCAGTCCTGCCACATCCAGTCGTGAATGGTGGTGGACAATTAAACAACTAACGGGAGGAGGAGGCTCTGCAAACATCCCCATTCTCGATGATGGCGGAGTCCAGCACGTGAGTGCAAAAGACAAGGCTGAAGCGTTTGCAACCATCTTATAGGAACATAGGAACAGGAGTAGGCCATTCAGCCCCTCGTGCCTGCTCCGCCATTTGATAAGATCATGGCTGATCTGTGATCTAACTCCATATACCTGCCTTTGGCCCATATCCCTTAATACCTTTGGTTGCCAAAAAGCTATCTATCTCACATTTAAATTTAGCAGTTGAGCTGGTATCAATTGCCGTTTGCGGAAGAGAGTTCCAAACTTCTACCACCCTTTGTGTGTAGAAATGTTTTCTAATTTCACTCCTGAAAGGTCTGGCTCTAATTTTTAGACTGTGCCCCCTACTCCTAGAATCCCCAACCAGCAGAAATAGTTTCTCTCTATCCACCCTATCTGTTCCCCTTAATATCTTATAAACTTCGATCAGATCACCCATTAACCTTCTAAACTCCAGAGAATACAACCCCAATTTGTGTGATCTCTCCTCGTAACTTAACCCTTGAAGTCCTGGTATCATTCTAGTAAACCTACGCTGCATTCCCTCCAAGGCCAATATGTCCTTCCGAAGGTGCGGTGCCCAGAACTGCTCACAGTACTCCAGGTGCGGTCTAACCAGGGTTTTGTATAGCTGCAGCATAACTTCTGCCCCCTTGTACTCCAGTCCTCTAGATATAAAGGCCAGCATTCCATTAGCCTCAATGATTATTTTCTGCACCTGTTCATGACACTTCAATGATCTGTGTACCTGAACCCCTAAGTCCCTTTGGACATCCACTGTTTTTAACTTTTTACCATTTAGAAAGTACCCTGTTCTATCCTTTTTTGATCCAAAGTGGATGACCTCACATTTGTCTACATTGAATTCCATTTGCCACAGTTTTGCCCATTCACCTAATCTATCAATATCCCTTTGTAATTTTATGTTTTCATCTAGACTGCTTACAATGCCACCATCTTCAGCCAGAAGTGCCGAGTGGATGATCCATCTCAGCCTCCTCCCGATATCCCCACCTCACGGAAGCCAGTCTTCAGCCAATTTGATTCATTCCACGTGATATCAAGAAACGGCTGAGTGCACTGGATACAGCAAAGGCTATGGGCCCCGACAACATCCCGGCTGTAGTGCTGAAGACTTGTGCTCCAGAACTAGCTGCGCCTCTAGCCCAACTGTCCCAGTACAGCTACAACACTGGCATCTACCCGACACTGTGGAAAATTGCCCAGGTATGTCCTGTCCACAAAAAGCAGGACAAATCCAATCCGGCCAATTACCGCCCCATCAGTCTACTCTCAATCATCAGCAAAGTGATGGAAGGTGTCGTCGACAGTGCTATCAAGCGGCACTTACTCACCAATAACCTGCTCACCGATGCTCAGTTTGGGTTCCGCCAGGACCACTCGGCTCCAGACCTCATTCCAGCCTTGGTCCAAACATGGACAAAAGAGCTGAATTCCAGAGGTGAGGTGAGAGTGACTGCCCTTGACATCAAAGCAGCATTTGACCGAGTGTGGCACCAAGGAGCCCTAATAAAATTGAAGTCTATAGGAATCAGGGGAAAAACTCTCGAGTGGCTGGAGTCATACTGAGCACAAAGGAAGATGGTAGTGGTTGTTGGAGGCCAATCATCACAGCCTCAGGGCATTGCTGCAGGAGTTCCTCAGGGCAGTGTCCTCGGCCCAACCATCTTCAGCTGCTTCATCAATGACCTTCCCTCCATCATAAGGTCAGAAATGGGGATGTTCGCTGATGACTGCACAGTGTTCAGTTCCATTCACAACCCCTCAAATAATGAAGCAGTCCGAGCCCGCATGCAGCAAGACCTGGACAACATCCAGGCTTGGGCTGATAAGTGGCAAGTAACATTCGCGTCAGACAAGTGTCAGGAAATGACCATCTCCAACAAGAGAGAGTCTAACCACCTCCCCTTGACATTCAACTGCATTACCATCACCGAATCCCCCACCATCAACATCCTGGGGGTCACTATTGACCAGAAACTTAATTGGACCAGCCACTTAAATACTGTGGCTACAAGAGCAGGTCAGAGGCTGGGTATTCTGTGGTGAGTGACTCACCTCCTGACTCCCCAAAGCCTTTCCACCATCCACAAGGCACAAGTCAGGAGTGTGATGGAATACTGTCCACTTGCCTGGATGAGTGCAGTTCCAACAACACTCAAGAAGCTCAACACCATCCAGGACAAAGCAGCCCGCTTGATTGGCACCCCATCCACCACCCTAAACATTCACTCCCTTCACCACCGGCGCACAGTGGCTGCAGTGTGTACCATCCACAGGATGCACTGCAGCAACTCGCCAAGGCTTCTTCGACAGCACCTCCCAAACCCACAACCTCTACCACCTAGAAGGACAAGGGCAGCAGGCACATGGGAACAACACCACCTGCACGTTCCCCTCCAAGTCACTCACCATCCCGACTTGGAAATATATCGCCGTTCCTTCATCGTCGCTGGGTCAAAATCCTGGAACTCCCTTCCTAACAGCACTGTGGGAGAACAGTCACCACACGGACTGCAGCGGTTCAAGAAGGCGGCTCACCACCACCTTCTCAAGGGCAATTAGGGATGGGCAATAAATGCCAGCCTCGCCAGCGACGCCCACATCCCATGAACGAATAAAAAAAGAGCAGGGTTTATAGACACGGGCAGGGGCCAGAGACACGGGCGGGGGCCAGAGAGACGGGCGGGGGCTAGAGAGACGGGCGGGGGCCAGAGAGACGGGCGGGGGCTAGAGAGACGGGCGGGGGCTAGAGAGACGGGCGGCAGATTCACTAATAGATTAACAAGACATTTATTACCTCCTCCTCCATCCAGTCAGACGGGTCGATGGTGTGAGAGGGCAGACAGAACTGTTGACACACTCCACGCTTATAATGGACAGTCTCAGACTGCAAGGAGCGGTTTTTAGCTGTGTAACTGTGAAAAGACCCAATTAGAAAAGGGCAGGTAACAAACAGCACATTAACAGATACTGAACCCTGCTATAAACACACAGAGTAACACACAGAGTAACACACAGAGTAACACACAGAGTAACACACAGAGTAACACAGAAGCTGAACCCAGCTGTAGTGCTGAAGACTTGTGCTCCAGAACTAGCTGTGCCTCTAGCCAAGCTGTTCCAGTACAGCTACAACACTGGCATCTACCCGACAATGTGGAAAATTGCCCAGGTATGTCCTGTCCACAAAAAGCAGGACAAACCCAATCTGGCCAATTACCGCCCCATCAGTCTACTCTCAATCATCAGCAAAGTGATGGAAGGTGTCGTCGACAGTGCTATCAAGCGGCACTTACTCACCAATAACCTGCTCACCGATGCTCAGTTTGGGTTCCGCCAGGACCACTCGGCTCCAGACCTCATTACAGCCTTGGTCCAAACATGGACAAAAGAGCTGAATTCCAGAGGTGAGGTGAGAGTGACTGCCCTTGACATCAAGGCAGCATTTGACCGAGTGTGGCACCAAGGAGCCCGAGTAAAATTGAAGTCCATGGGAATCAGGGGGAAAACTCTCCAGTGGCTGGAGTCATACCTAGCACAAAGGAAGATGGTAGTGGTTGTTGGAGGCCAATCATCTCAGCCCCAGGACATTGCTGCAGGAGTTCCTCAAGGCAGTGTCCTCGGCCCAACCATCTTCAGCTGCTTCATCAATGACCTTCCCTCCATCATAAAGTCAGAAATGGGGATGTTCGCTGATGATTGCACAGTGTTCAGTTCCATTCACAACCCCTCAGATAATGAAGCAGTACGTGCCCACAAGCAGCAAGACCTGGACAACATCCAGGCTTGGGCTGATAAGTGGCAAGTAACATTCGCACCAGACAAGTGCCAGGCAATGACTATCTCCAACAAGAGAGAGTCTAACCATCTCCCCTTGACATTCAAGGGGAGGTGGTTAGACTCTTCCCCTTAACACTCGCTCACCTGACGAAGGAGAAAGTCTCCGAAAGCTTGTGATTTTTAAATAAAACAGTTGGACTATAACCTGGTGTTGTAAGATTCTTTACATTCGTCAACCCCAGTCCATCACCGGCATCTCCACATCATGACATTCAACGGCATTACCATTGCCAAATCCCCCACCACCAACATCTTGGGGGTCACCATTGACCAGAAACTTAACTGGGCCAGCCATATAAATACTGTGGCTGCAAGAGCAGGTCAGAGGCTGGGTATTCTGTGGCGAGTGACTCACCTCCTGACTCCCCAAAGCCTATCTACAAGGCACAAGTCAGGAGTGTGATGGAATACTCTCCACTTGCCTGGATGAGTGCAGCTCCAACAACACTCAAGAAGCTCGACACCATCCAGGACAAAGCAGCCCGCTTGATTGGCACCCCATCCATCACACTAAACATTCACTCCCTTCACCACCGGCACACAGTGGCTGCAGTGTGTACCATCCACAGGATGCACTGCAGCAACTCGCCAAGGCTTCTTCGACAGCACCTCCCAAACCCCCGACCTCTACCACCTAGAAGGACAAGAGCAGCAGGCACATGGGAACAACACCACCTGCACGTTCCCCTCCAAGTCACACACCATCCCGACTTGGAAATATATCGCCGTTCCTTCATCGTCGCTGGGTCAAAATCCTGGAACTCCCTTCCTAACAGCACTGTGGGAGAACCTTCACCACACGGACTGCAGCGGTTCAAGAAGGCGACTCACCACCACCTTCTCAAGGGCATTTAGGGATGGGCAATGAATGCCGGCCTCGCCAGCGACGCCCACATCCCGTGAACGAATAATAAAAAATTCTCTGATCAGGTATACCAACACATCAATCTAATTACATCACTCCCATTAATCCACATACTTCCCCTCTTCCCTCGTCACTGTGTCATGGTCGGTTTAGCACAGAAGGAGGCTATTCAACCCATCATGCCTGTGCCAGCTCTTTGAAAGAACTATCCAATTAGTCCCACTCTCCTGAGTGTCATGTCCCCATTATTCTCACTCTGCTCTCCAAGGTGCTGATTTTTTTCCCAGAGTCCATTCCCTGGGACGCAGACCTCCCTATCACCAACCAATGGCTGTTGTTCATGTACGGCGCCTCGGCCGTGATTTGTCAGCAGGTTATTCACCTGTGTGAGGCATCACATGCTGTCCTCACCCAGAGCCTTCATACTCGCCACAGTGGCTGTGGGCCAGGGATGAGGAGCTGTTCCCGAGCTGGGAGTCCCAGGCACTGATTCTACTGTTCTTCAGAGGACCATGGGGTATCTCAGAGCAAGAGAGACACACATCTCTCCCAGGTGTCCCACACTGAAACTGAAACACACCATCCCATTGACAAACAGTATCAAGTCCACACAGTCGATCGTCACTAAACAGAATATCATTAATCAACTGGGTTTGAGGATTATAAAAGGCCTTGCTTCATCGGGGAGTGTGCCTGCGTGCAGCTACAGGCCGGGCATTCCAGGGTCAAGCTGGGACCCCCGCTAACCCCACAACTCCCATTGAGGGGGTATGAGGACCGGGAAACTGCCCGTCATTGGATTTCTGGCGCCGGGAGGGGGAGGGGGAAGAGAGAGAGAGAGATAGAGAGAGATAGAGAGAGGGAGAGGGAGAGAGAGGAAGAGAGAGGGAGAGAGAGGGGGAGAGAGGGGGAGAGAGGGGGAGAGAGGGGGAGAGATAGAGGAAGAGAGAGATAGAGAGAGATAGAGAGAGGAAGAGAGAGGAAGAGAGAGGGAGAGAGAGGGAGAGAGGAAGAGAGGGGGAGAGAGGAAGAGAGGGGGAGAGAGGGGGAGAGAGGGGGAGAGGGGGAGAGAGAGAGAGGGGGAGAGAGAGAGAGAGAGGGATAGAGGGAGAGGGATAGAGGGAGAGGGATAGAGGGAGAGGGATAGAGGGAGAGGGATAGAGGGAGAGGGATAGAGGGAGAGGGATAGAGGGAGAGGGATAGAGGGAGAGGGATAGAGGGAGAGGGATAGAGGGAGAGGGATAGAGGGAGAGGGATAGAGGGAGAGGGATAGAGGGAGAGGGATAGAGGGAGAGGGATAGAGGGAGAGGGATAGAGGGAGAGGGATAGAGGGAGAGGGATAGAGGGAGAGGGATAGAGGGAGAGGGATAGAGGGAGAGGGATAGAGGGAGAGGGATAGAGGGAGAGGGATAGAGGGAGAGGGATAGAGGGAGAGGGATAGAGGGAGAGGGATAGAGGGAGAGGGATAGAGGGAGAGGGATAGAGGGAGAGGGATAGAGGGAGAGGGATAGAGGGAGAGGGATAGAGGGAGAGGGATAGAGGGAGAGGGATAGAGGGAGAGGGATAGAGGGAGAGGGATAGAGGGAGAGGGATAGAGGGAGAGGGATAGAGGGAGAGGGATAGAGGGAGAGGGATAGAGGGAGAGGGATAGAGGGAGAGGGATAGAGGGAGAGGGATAGAGGGAGAGGGATAGAGGGAGAGGGATAGAGGGAGAGGGATAGAGGGAGAGGGATAGAGGGAGAGGGATAGAGGGAGAGGGATAGAGGGAGAGGGATAGAGGGAGAGGGATAGAGGGAGAGGGATAGAGGGAGAGGGATAGAGGGAGAGGGATAGAGGGAGAGGGATAGAGGGAGAGGGATAGAGGGAGAGGGATAGAGGGAGAGGGATAGAGGGAGAGGGATAGAGGGAGAGGGATAGAGGGAGAGGGATAGAGGGAGAGGGATAGAGGGAGAGGGATAGAGGGAGAGGGATAGAGGGAGAGGGATAGAGGGAGAGGGAGGAAGAGAGGGAGGGAGAGAGCGAGAGGGAGAGAGAGGGAGGAGAGATGGAGAAAGAGAGGGGGGGGGAGAGAGAGAGAGAGTGAGAGAGTGAGAGAGAGTGAGTGAGAGAGGGAGAGGGAGAGGGAGAGGGTGAGAGGGAGAGAGGAAAAGGAAGAGGGTAGCTAAAGTAAACATTGGTCCCTTAGAGGATGAGACTGGGGAAATAATAATGGAAAACAAGGAAATGGCAGAGGAATTGAACAGATATTTTGTATCTGTCTTCACAGTAGGAGACACTAATAACATACCAATAATAGTAGAAAATCAAGGGGAAAAGGGGAGGGAGGAACTAAAAACAATCACTATCACTAGAGAAAAAGTACTAGGTGAACTAATGGGTCTAAAGGCTGAAATGTCCCCTGGTCCTGATGGTTTGCATCCGAGGGTCTTAAAGGAAGTGACTACAGAGATAGAGGATGCATTGGTTGTAATCTTCCAGAATTCACTAGATTCTGGAAAGGTTCCAGCGGATTGGAAAACTGCAAACGTAACACCCCTATTCAAGAAGGGAGTGAGACAGAAAGCAGGTAAGTATAGACCAGTTAGCCTAACATCTGACATTGGGAAAATGCTAGAATCCATTATTAAGGAAGTAGTAGCAGGACATTTGGAGACTCATAATACAATCAAGGAGAGTCCACATGGTTTTATGAAGGGGAAATCATGTCTGACAAATTTATTAGAGTTCTTTGAGGAAGTAACGGGCAGGGTGGATAAAGGGGAACCAATGGATGCAGTATATTTGGATTTCCAAAAGGCATTTGAAAGGTGCCACATAAAAGATTACTGCACAAGATCAGAGCTCATGGTGTTGGGGGTAATATACTGGCATGGATCGAGGATTGGCTAACTAACAGAAAACAAAGAGTCGGGATAAAAGGGTCATTTTCAAAATGGCAATCTGTAACTAGTGGGGTGCCGCAGGGCTCAGTGCTGGGGCCTCAACTATTTACAATATATATCAATGACTTGGATGAAGGAACAGAGTGTCTTGTGGCCAGATTTGCTGATGATACAAAGATAGGTGGAAAAGCAAGTTGTGATGAGGACACAGTGTCTGCAAAGGGATATTGACAGGTTAAGCAAATGGGCAAAAATTTGGCAGATGGAATATAATGTGGGAAAATGTAAAGTCATCCACTGTGGGAGGAAAAATAAAAAAGCAAAATATTATTTGAATGGAGAAATACTACAAAATGCTGCGGTAGAGAGGGATCTGGGTGTCCTCGTACATGAAACACAAAAAATCAACATACAGGTGCAGCAGGTAATCCGGAAGGCAAACGGAATATTGGCCTTTATTTCTAGGGGGACGGAGTATAAAAGCAGGGAAGTCATGCTCCAACTGTGCAGGGTGCTGGTGAGACCACACCTGGAGTCCTGCGTACAGTTCTGGTGCCCTTATTTAAGGAAGGACATACTTGTATTGGAGGCAGTTCAGAGAAGGTTCACCAGGTTGATTCTGGGTATGGAAGGGTTGTCTTATGAGGAAAGATTGAACAGGTTGGGTCTATACTCATTGGAGTTTAGAAGAATGAGAGGAGATCTTATTGAAACATACAATATTCTGAGGGGACTCGATAGGGGAGATGCTGAGAGGATGTTACCCCTCATGGGGGAATCTAAAACTAGGGGACATAGTCTCAGAATAAGGGGTTGCCCGTTTAAGACGGAAATGAGGTGGAATTTCTTCTCCCAGAGGGTCGTGAATCTTTGGAATTCTTTACCCCAAAAAGCTGTGGAGGCTGAGTCATTGAATACATTCAAGGCTGAGATAGATAAATGATTGATCAGCGAGGGAGTCAAAGGATATGGGGAAAGGGCGGGAAAGTGGAGTTGAGGTAAAAATCAGATCAGCCATGATCTCATTAAATGGCGGAGCAGGCTCGAGGGGCCGAATGGCCTACTCCTGCTCCTATCTGTTGTAGTCTTATGGAGAGGGAGAGAGAGAGGGAGAGGGAGAGGGAGAGAGAGAGGGAGAGAGAGAGGGAGAGGGAGAGAGATAAAGAGAGAGAGAAAGGGGAACAGAGTGTCGTGGTGCTGCCTGGAAAAGGCTGCAGCCATTTAAAGGGCAGCGATCTCGGGGCTCCTGCGATCTCGGGGCGCATGCGATCTCGGGGCGCATGCGATCTCGGGGCGCATGCGATCTCGGGGCGCATGCGATCTCGGGGCGCATGCGATCTCGGGGCGCATGCGATCTCGGGGCTCCTGCGATCTCGGGGCTCCTGCGATCTCGGGGCGCCTGCGATCTCGGGGCTCCTGCGATCTCGGGGCGCCTGCGATCTCGGGGCGCCTGCCATTGATTGGTGAGCAGATGTTTCAAGCGGGGCCCTTGCCGGAGATTCTGAACGCTCAGTGGGTGATCAGTTCTGTGATGACACCGACTATTCACAGCTCTGAGCCCATGCGCTGGGGAGCGGGCGCTGATATCAGTCTCTCCGGAGAGTGGCAGTGAAGCCATCTCCCTGAGGCCTCCTCTCGAGCCTTCACAGGAGGGAGCTTGTGTGAAGGACCCAGACTCCAGGGTACAGCTCTCTGGGCCAGCAGCTTCCCAGAGACGAGAGTCCCCTCCGGTCTTTACTGCTCCAGGGGAACTGCCATCCCAAATCCATCCTCGAACCACGGGTAATGCAGGAGAGCACTGGCCATTGTGAGCTGCCCTCACCTGGCGCAGCCATTTTGAAAGTCCTCAGTTGCCTGGTAATAGATGGTGATTGCAACACGTGCGTCAGCATCAAAGGTAAATTCCACGTTGTAACAGATCTTTGGTTTCGGAGTCTCCTCTCCAGGGGTCTTCACCTCTTCACTACACCTGCAATGGAGACAACAGCTTCTTAACTCAGTCCCAGGCTGCGTTGTCTGAATAAACAGGGCCTGAAACAAAGAGTCTCGTCCATAGTGAAACCCCACAGGTGGGGCCCAATCAGACACAACGAGGAAAGTGAATTACGCTCCAAAACCGTCCCACACCGTGCGGCACGGTGCAGCGTCCTATACCACGCGGCACGGTGCAGCGTCCCACACCGTGCGGCACGGTGCAGCTTCCTATACCATGCGGCACGGTGCAGCCTCCTATACCATGCGGCACGGTGCAGTTTCCTATACCATGCGGCACGGTGCAGCTTCCTATACCATGCGGCACGGTGCAGCCTCCTATACCACGCGGCACGGTGCAGCCTCCTATACCACGCGGCACGGTGCAGCCTCCTATACCACGCGGCACGGTGCAGCCTCCTATACCACGCGGCACGGTGCAGCCTCCTATACCATGCGGCACGGTGCAGCCTCCTATACCATGCGGCACGGTGCAGCCTCCTATACCATGCGGCACGGTGCAGTTTCCTATACCATGCGGCACGGTGCAGCTTCCTATACCATGCGGCACGGTGCAGTTTCCTATACCATGCGGCACGGTGCAGCCTCCTATACCATGCGGCACGGTGCAGCTTCCTATACCATGCGGCACGGTGCAGCTTCCTATACCATGCGGCACGGTGCAGCCTCCTATACCATGCGGCACGGTGCAGCTTCCTATACCATGCGGCACGGTGCAGCTTCCTATACCATGCGGCACCATGCGGCACGGTGCAGCCTCCTATATCATGCGGCACAGCCTCCTATATCATGCGGCACGGTGCAGTTTCCTATATCATGCGGCACAGCCTCCTATACCATGCGGCACGGTGCAGTTTCCTATATCATGCGGCACAGCCTCCTATACCATGCGGCACGGTGCAGGCTCCTATACCATGCGGCACGGTGCAGTTTCCTATACCATGCGGCATGGTGCAGCCTCCTATATCATGCGGCACAGCCTCCTATACCATGCGGCACGGTGCAGTTTCCTATATCATGCGGCACAGCCTCCTATACCATGCGGCACGGTGCAGTTTCCTATATCATGCGGCACAGCCTCCTATACCATGCGGCACGGTGCAGCCTCCTATACCATGCGGCACGGTGCAGTTTCCTATACCATGCGGCACGGTGCAGCCTCCTATACCATGCGGCACGGTGCAGTTTCCTATACCATGCGGCACGGTGCAGCCTCCTATACCACGCGGCACGGTGCAGTTTCCTATACCATGCGGCACGGTGCAGCCTCCTATACCATGCGGCACGGTGCAGCCTCCTATACCATGCGGCACGGTGCAGCCTCCTATATCATGCGGCACAGCCTCCTATACCATGCGGCACGGTGCAGCCTCCTATACCATGCGGCACGGTGCAGCCTCCTATACCATGCGGCACGGTGCAGCCTCCTATACCATGCGGCACGGTGCAGCCTCCTATACCATGCGGCACGGTGCAGCTTCCTATACCATGCGGCACGGTGCAGCCTCCTATACCATGCGGCACGGTGCAGCCTCCTATACCATGCGGCACGGTGCAGCCTCCTATACCATGCGGCACGGTGCAGCCTCCTATACCATGCGGCACGGTGCAGCCTCCTATACCATGCAGTGAGTGGCTGCCCTATGTGGAGGAGGCAGTCACTGTCACTCTCCGTTCCTCCCACTGCTCTCTCTATTACTCTGATCGTTTAGTGACTTCAACAGCAGTCACTAAGGACCAAACACACCCCCGATCGGCCTTCACTTACTTCACCAGACGCAGAGTGTCCTTCCGAATGTTTATGAGGCTCCGCAGAGTCTTCACTGGCTCCTGAGGAGGAGGGGCAGCATACGGAAACTGGGGAAGGACAAGAAGCAGAAAACCTTCCAATCAATCGATCGACTTTAACCTCAGCGGAGAACAGATTTTCAAACCGAGTCCTGTCACTGGAACTCCCTCCCTGACAGCACTGTGGGAGAACCTTCACCACACGGACTGCAGCGGTTCAAGGCGGCGGCTCACCACCACCTTCTCAAGGGCAATTAGGGATGGGCAATAAATATATTTGGGTACAGTAGTGTAGTGGTTATGTTACTGGACTAGTGATCCAGAGCATGAGAGAGGCAATATAAACTAAATGGTACAATTCTAAAGGGGGTGCAGGAACAGAGACCTGGGGGTATATGTACACAAATCTTTGAGGGTGGCAGGACAGGTTGAGAAAGTGGTTAAAAAAGCATATGGGATCCTGGGCTTTATAATTAGAGGCACAGAGTACAAAAGCAAGGAAGTTATGATGAACCTTTATAAAACACTGGTTAGGCCTCAGCTGGAGTATTGTGTTCAATTCTGGGCACCACACTTTAGGAAGGATGTCAAGGCCTTAGGGAGGGTGCAGGGGAGATTTACTCGAATGGTACCAGGGATGAGGGACTTCAGTTATGTGGAGAGACTGGAGAAGCTGGGATTGTTCTCCTTAGAACAGAGAAGGTTAAGGGGAGATTTGATAGAGGTGTTCAAAATCATGAAGGGTTTTGAGAGAGTAAATAAGGAGAAACTGTTTCCAGTGGCGGAGGGTCGGTGACCAGAGGACACAGAGTTAATGTGATCGGCAAAACAGCCAGAGACGACATGAGGAAACATTTTTTTACGCAGCGAGTTGTTCTGATCTGGAATTCACTGCCTGAAAGGGCGGTGGAAGCAGATTCAATAATAACTTTCAAAAGAGAATTGGATAATTACTTGAAGGGAAAAATTTACAGGGCTATGGGGAAAGAGCAGGGGGGGGGGGACTAATTGGACAGCTCTTTCAAAGGGCCGGCACAGGCACGATGGGCTGAATGGCCTCCTCCTGTGCTGTGATTCGATGATTCTAAATCCCACCAAGGGCAGTTTGAGAATTTGCATTCAGTTTAGAAAAATCTGGAAATAAAAGGCTGGTCTCAGTAAATTGTGACCGTGAAAACCCCACTGTTCAACAAACGTCCTTTAGGGAAGGAGACCCACCGTCCTTACCCGGTCTGGCCGATACCTGACTCCAGCCCCACACCAACGTGGCTGACTCTTAACTGCCCTCTGAAGTGATCGAGCAAGACGCTCAGTTGTATCAAAACGATACAAAGAACTAACGGTTCAAGGGGAAGGCGGCTCACCACCACCTTCTCAGGGCAACTAGGGATGGGCAATAAATGCCGGCCTGGCCAGTGACGCCCACATCCCATGAACAAATAGAAAACCGTGCTGTATACTGGTCAATGCAACGTGATGGGTCTGAGCTCCACAAGTCTAGGCACCCCCTGGCCATTCTTGGATGGACACGGAGTGTTGGCAAGATATTTGACTATGGGGGCATCACAGCAGAATCTTGCACATTGACACGCGCCCTCCAGCGGTTAGGAAGCAGGAGCCTTCATTGATCTTTGCCCTTCCTATCCCAGGAGCACTGAGGCTTAATCATTACATCCCTACCGGGTGGGACAGCTCACTCCGTACAGGCCGGGGATGGGGCCTGGGCCTCTCCTGCTCACTCTCACCAGGAGCAGTCCCACACCAGCGGGTAGATTTGCTATTTTTAGTATGAAATGCCATCTGCCTGCATCTCAGCTCAGCTTTGTCACCAGGGTAACCACGTCACGTGACCCCACGTCACGTGACCCGCCCATCGACCCCCCTGTCTGTCAATCAGCCGCAGTCGATTTACCTCAGTGACCTGACGTGAAGTAAATGTCACAGGAATGGAACGATTTTATAATTCTCAGTAACTTAAAAATCGCATCTTAATAAAGATGACGAGGTCGCAAATTAATCGGGAGAGCAGGAAATGTCCCTCTCACCTGATGGTCATGAAACAGATTCAGTCGATCCACCAGCAGCCCAACATAAACATTCAGCAAACACAGGATTAAAGACACGTCTCGTCAGCTTATCCCTGCTGATCTGTGACAAACAGCCTTAGAGGTTTATTTATGGGATGAACTGCCCAAAGTTCTGGGGCACGGAGAGCGAGTGGCAGCTTTTGGGCAGAGGTACAAAGGCACTGGACAAGATCCACTTTGAGGGAGCATCTCACAACCCACAAAATCACCATGAAATATCATCTTACTGCTCGGACCATAAGAACATAAGAAATAGGAGCAGGAGTAGGCCATTCGGCCCCTCGAGCCTGCTCCGCCATTCAATCAGATCATGGCTGATCTTCAACCTCAACTCCACTTTCCCGCCCGATCCCCAAATCGGAAGATATTGGGCAGCATCTGAGATTCTCACATCATATGAGTTACACCAAATGCACGGGCAACAGAACCCACGGGCAGAGATACTGGCACAGATATGGGCACAGAACCCACGGGCACAGAACACTACTTAAACTGGATAAATCACCCGGTCCGGATGGGATGCATCCTAGGTTGCTGAGGGAAGTAAGGGTGGAAATTGCGGAGGTACTGGCCATAATCTTCCAAACATCCTTAGATACAGGGGTGGTGCCAGAGGACTGGAGAATTGTAAATGTTACACCCTTGTTCAAAAAAGGGTGTAAGGATAAACCCAGCAACTACAGGCCAGTCAGTTTAACCTCAGTGGTGGGGAAACTTTTAGAAACAATAATCCGGGACAGAATTAACAGTCACTTGGACAAGTGTGGATTGATTAGGGAAAGCCAGCACGGATTTGTTAAAGGCAAATCGTGTTTAACTAACTTGGTGGAGTTTTTTGATGAGGTAACAGAGAGGGTCGATGAGGGCAATGCAGTTGATGTGGTGTATATGGACTTTCAAAAGGCGTTCGATAAAGTGCCACATAACAGGCTTGTCATCAAGATTGAAGCCCATGGAATAAAGGGGGCAGTAACAGCATGGATACAAAATTGGCTAAGGGACAGGAAACAGAGAGTAGTGGTCAACGGTTGTTTTTCGGACTGGAGGGAGGTGTACAGTGGTGTTCCCCAGGGGTCGGTGCTGGGACCACTGCTTTTCTTGATATATATTAATGACTTGGACTTGGGTGTACAGGACACAATTTCAAAATTTGCAGATGACACAAAACTTGGAAGTGTAGTGAACAGTGAGGAGGATAGTGATAGACTTCAAGAGGATATAGACAGGCTGGTGGAATGGGCGGACACGTGGCAGATGAAATTTAACGCAGAGAAATGCGAAGTGATACATTTCAGTGGGAAGAACGAGGAGAGGCAAAATAAACTAGAGGGCACAACTCTAAAAGGGATACAGGAACAGAGAGACCTGGGGGTATATGTGCACAAATCATTGAAGGGTAGGGCAGGTTGAGAAAGTGGGATCCTGGGCTTTATAAATAGAGGGATAGAGTACAAAAGTATGGAGGTTATGTTCATAGAATCATAGAAAATTTACGGCACAGGAGGCCATTCGGCCCATCGTGTCCACGCTGGCTGAGAAACGAGCCACCCAGCCTAATCCCACATTTGCTCCGTAGCCCTGTAGGTTACGGCTCTTCAGGAGCACATCAGGGATTTTTTAAATGAGTTGAGGGTTTCTGCCTCTCCCATCCTCTCAGGCAGTGAGTTTCAGACCCCCACCACCCTCTGGCTGAAATTTTTTCCCTCATTTCTGCTCTAATCCTTCTACCAATCACTTTAAATCTATGCCCCCTGGTTATTGACCTCTCCGCTAAGGGAAACAGGTCCTTCCTATCCACTCTATCTGGGCCCCTCATAATTTTAAATACCTCAATCAAATCACCCCTCAGCCTCCTCTTCCAAAGAAAACAACCCCAGCCTATCCAATCTTTCCTCACAGCTAGAATTCTCCAGTCCTGGCAACATCCTCGTAAATCTCCTCTGCACCCTCTCTAGTGCAATCACATCCTTCCTGTAATGTGGTGACCAGAACTGTACACAGTACTCAAGCTGTGGCCTAACTAGTGTTTTATACAGTTCCAGCATAACCTCCCTGCTCTTATATTCTATGCCTCGGCTAATAAAGGAAAGTATTCCATATGCCTTCTTAACCACCTTATCTACCTGTCCTACTACCTTCAGGGATCTGTGGACATGCACTCCAAGGTCCCTCACTTCCTCTACACCTCTCAGTATCCTCCCATTTATTGTGAATTTCCTTGCCTTGTTTGCCCTCCCCAAATGCATTACCTCACACTTCTCCAGATTGAATTCCATTTGCCACTTTTCTGCCCACCTGATCAGTCCATTGATATCTTCCTGCAGTCTACAGCTTTCCTCCTCACTATCAACCACACGGCCTATCTTTGTGTCATCCACAAATTTCTTAATCAAGCCCCCTACGTTTAAGTCCAAATCGTTAATGTATACCACAAAAAGCAAAGGACCTAGTACCGAGCCCTGCGGAATCCCACTGGAAACAGCCTTCCAGTCACAAAAACACCCGTCGACCATTACCCTTTGCTTCCTGACACTGAGCCAATTTTGGATCCAATTTGCCACATTCCCATGGATCCCATGGGCTTTTACTTTTTTGACCAATCTGCCATGTGGGACCTTGTCAAAAGCCTTGCTAAAATCCATGTAGATTACATCAATTGCACTACCCTCATCGACCCTCCTTGTCACCTTGAAAAATTCAATCAAGTTAGTCAGACACGACCTCCCCTTAACAAATCCGTGCTGACTGTCCTTGATTACTCCGTGCCTTTCTAAGTGACAGTTTATCCTGTCCCTCAGAATTGATTCCAGTAATTTGCCCACCACCGAGGTTAGACTGACTGGCCTGTAATTACTCGGTCTATCCTTCACTCCCTTTTTAAACAACGGTACGACGTTAGCAGTCCTCCAATCCTCCGGCACCACGCCTGTATCCAGTGAAGTCATGATGAACCTTTATAAAACACTGGTCCGGCCCCAGCTGGAATATTGTCTCCAGTTCTGGGCACCACACTTTAGGAAGGATGTGAAGGCCTTACAGAGGGTGCAAAAAGATTTACTAGAGTGGTTCCAGGGATGAGGGACTTTAGTTACGGGGATAGACTGGAGAAGCTGGGGTTGTTCTCCTTGGAACAGAGAAGGTTAAGAGGAGATTTATAGAGGTATTTGCAGGGCTACGGGGGGAGTGGGACTAGCTGCATTGCTGTTGCAGGGAGCTGGCACGGACTCGATGGGCCGAATGGCCTCCTTCCGTTCTATGATTCTATGAACACACGGGCGCAGGACACTGGAAGCAGAGTCAATAGTAACTTTCAAAAGGAAAAGTTTTGCAGGGCCATGGGGATATAGCAGGGAGTGGGATTAATTGGATAGCTCGATCAAAGAGTTGGCACAGGCACGATGGGCCGAACAGCCATCCTCTGTGCTGCATGATTCTATAATCGTGGAGAACAATTTATCATTTGTTATCTCAGGGTTCTGACCATCACCCACTGAAGCTCAAGCCTGAGAATGGACCTGGTGATGAGCAGAGGGGTTGTGATTGACAGGCCTACTGGCGAATCACTCAACGGGGAGAATTCGGGGGGGCCGGCTCACCCACTTCCTGTGGTCAGAAGTAAGTTTTATTGGTTTATTTTTCTCGAGGGGGGTTTGAAGTTCAATGAAGTGACAGTTTTACTTTTAACCCTCGCTTTGCCGGTCTGCTCTTGCTGTCTGTAAAATAAAGCAGGTTAACGATATATACCAGGCCTCAGCTCACTAAAGTGTTTCAGTCCGACTACTGACTGTCCGCACTCACGCACATGTGCGCAGCTGTGGGTATATGTGGGTATGAGAGGGCAAGTGTGGGTACACGAGGCTATGTCTGGGCAGATGTGGTCATGCGTGGGCACGGCGGGCTGGCGTGGGCAGATGTGGTCATGCGTGGGCACGGCGGGCTGGCGTGGGCAGATGTGGTCATGCGTGGGCACGGCGGGCCGGCGTGGGCAGATGTGGTCATGCGTGGGCACAGCAGGCCGGCGTGGGCAGATGTGGTCATGCGTGGGCACGGCGGGCCGGCGTGGGCAGATGTGGTCATGCGTGGGCACGGCGGGCCGGCGAGTGCAGATGTGGTCATGTGTGGGCACGGCGGGCCGGCGAGGGCAGATGTGGTCATGTGTGGGCACGACGGGCCGGCGAGGGCAGATGTGGTCATGCGTGGGCACGGTGGGCCGGCGAGGGCAGATGTGGTCATGCGTGGGCACGGCGGGCCGGCGTGGGCAGATGTGGTCATGCGTGGGCACGGCGGGCCGGCGTGGGCAGATGTGGTCATGCGTGGGCACGGCGGGCCGGCGTGGGCAGATGTGGTCATGCATGGGCACGGCGGGCCGGCGTGGGCCGGTGCGAATGACACGAGATGTAGTTTGGAACACGAGGGGTTTTGTTGTTAAGCCGCACTCACGGACAAAACAACAGCAACTCAACGGGCTGTGAGAAAGAAACAGAAAGACTCGCATTTCTACAGAGCTTTTCCCAATCTCAGGACATCCCAAAGCGCTTTAAAGCCAATTAAATACTTTGGAAGTGTAATCACTGTTACAATGCAGGAAACGTGGCAGCCAATTTGTGCACAGCAAGATCCCACAAACAGCAATGTGATAATGATCAGAAAATCTGTTTTGATGTTGGTTGAGGGATAAATAATGGCCCAGGACATGAGGTAGAACCCCCTGCTCATCTTTGAATAGTGACTGTGGGATATTTTACATCCATCTGAGAGGGCCTCAGTTTAACATCTCATCCGATAGATGGCACCCATAACAGCGCATCACTCCCTCAGTACTGACCCTCCGACAGTGCATCACTCCCTCAGTACTGACCCTCCGACAGTGCATCACTCCCTCAGTACTGACCCTCCGACAGTGCATCACTCCCTCAGTACTGACCCTCCGACAGTGCATCACTCCCTCAGTACTGACCCTCCGACAGTGCGGCACTCCCTCAGTACTGACCCTCCGACAGTGCATCACTCCCTCAGTACTGACCCTCCGACAGTGCATCACTCCCTCAGTACTGACCCTCCGACAGTGCGGCACTCCCTCAGTACTGACCCTCCGACAGTGCGGCACTCCCTCAGTACTGACCCTCCGACAGTGCGGCACTCCCTCAGTACTGACCCTCCGACAGTGCGGCACTCCCTCAGTACTGACCCTCCGACAGTGCATCACTCCCTCAGTACTGACCCTCCGACAGTGCATCACTCCCTCAGTACTGACCCTCCGACAGTGCGGCGCTCCCTCAGTACTGACCCTCCGACAGGGTGGCACTCCCTCAGTACTGACCCTCCGACAGGGCGGCACTCCCTCAGTACTGACCCTCCGACAGTGCGGCACTCCATCAGTACTGACCCTCCGACAGCGCGGCGCTCCCTCAGTACTGACCCTCCGACAGTGCAGCACTCCTTCAATACTGACTCTCCGACAGTGCGGCGCTCCCTCAGTACTGACCCTCCGACAGTGCGGCGCTCCCTCAGTACTGACCCTCCGACAGTGCGGCGCTCCCTCAGTACTGACCCTCCGACAGTGCGGCGCTCCCTCAGTACTGACCCTCCGACAGCGCGGCGCTCCCTCAGTACTGACCCTCCGACAGTGCAGCACTCCTTCAATACTGACTCTCCGACAGTGCGGCGCTCCCTCAGTACTGACCCTCCGACAGTGCAGCGCTCCCTCAGTACTGACCCTCCGACAGTGCAGCGCTCCCTCAGTACTGACCCTCCGACAGGGCGGCACTCCCTCAGTACTGACCCTCTGACAGTGCAGCGCTCCCTCAGTACTGACCCTCCGACAGTGCGGCGCTCCCTCAGTACTGACCCTCCGACAGTGCAGCACTCCCTCAGTACTGACCCTCCGACAGTGCGGCGCTCCCTCAGTACTGACCCTCCCACAGTGCGGCGCTCCCTCAGTACTGACCCTCCGACAGTGCGTCCCTCCCTCAGTACTGACCCTCCGACAGTGCAGCACTCCCTCAGTACTGACCCTCCGACAGTGCGGCGCTCCCTCAGTACTGCACTGGGAGTGTCGGCCTGGATTTTGTGCACAAGTCTCTGGAGTGGGACTTGAACCCTGACCCTCTGACTCAGAGTTGAGTGTGTTACCCCCTGAGCCCCGGCTAATACTTGAGGAGCACTGAGACGTTCTGAGACAGTGAGAGGCATTATATAGGCAAGTTCTTTCATTGGATGTGATTAGATATTGGACAGTCGAGTCACAGTATTGAATGTAAGACACAAGGACTGCTCATGGGACTGACCGGCACCACAGGAAATGGCCAAGGGAAACCCGCCACTTGGAACAAACTGGAAGCAGCCAGGGTGGCCTGTATTGAGAAGTCGTCTCTTGTCAGTGTTATACTCGGGTCACCCACAACCGAAACATTTGTTCTCGTTTTCTCTCCATTGAACTGCTAAATCGTTCAGACCCGAGAACACAATCAAAGACCATGATTGAGAAACAGCGAGAGTACGTACAGCGACCGGGCGACTCCCCAGAAAGTTCAGGTCAGTGTTTTCTCCAAACAAATAGCCCTCAGGATGAGTCGAGTTAAACTTCTCCCCTCCCATGATGAAATGACTGGCAAAGTAACTCCCTGAAAGAGGCAGAGAGACACACAATGGTCAACAGGCAACACACCCCGGGTCAGGGGGCAAACGCACCCCGGGTCAGGGGGCAAACGCACCCCGGGTCAGGGGGCAAACGCACCCCGGGTCAGGGGGCAATCGCACCCCGGGTCAGGGGGCAAACGCACCCCGGGTCAGGGGGCAAACGCACCCCGGGTCAGGGGGCAAACGCACCCCGGGTCAGGGGGCAAACGCACCCCGGGTCAGGGGGCAAACGCACCCCGGGTCAGGTCAGGGGTTGGGATATTGCAGGGGTCAGCTGGTTACAGCGTAACTGATCGACCGGTTACAGTCTCACTGACCCCCCCCCCCCCCCCCCGGTTACAGTCCCACTGATCCCCCCCCCCCCCCCCCCCCCGGTTACAGTCCCACTGATCCCCCCCCCCCCCCCCCGGTTACAGTCCCACTGATCCCCCTCCCCCCCCCCCCCCCCCCGGTTACAGTCCCACTGATCCCCCCCCCCCCCCCCCCCGGTTACAGTCCCACTGATCCCCCTCCCCCCCCCCCCCCGGTTACAGTCTCACTGACCCCCCCCCCGGTTACAGTCTCACTGACCCCCCCCCCCCCCCGGTTACAGTCCCACTGACCCCCCCCCCCGGTTACAGTCCCACTGATCCCCCCCCCCCGGTTACAGTCTCACTCTGTCGGATGCACTCACCGGTTTTGGGGGGGTACCGGTACCCCCGCCCCCGGGGGGATGTCCAGCTCCTCCACCCCCGCCTCCTGCCGGCTGCTGAACGCCCCCATCGCCGGCCTGAAACCAAACTCCGCTCCTCACCGGGGTCCGGGGATCCGAGGCCTCCCGCCCGGTCCCGGGGCCGCTCCGACTCTCCGCCGCCTTCACTGCCGCAACATCGCGGGCCCGGGGCCCGGGAGAGAGACCGGGAGCCCGAGGCCCGGGAGAGAGACCGGGAGCCCGAGGCCCGGGAGCGCTTGCACCGGCCGGTTGGGGCCGGGTTCCCGCACTTTAATCCGCTGACCGTGAGCCGCGACTGGTCCTTTCCGCAAACCGGGAAATATCCGGGTTCAAACCCCGTCTCCCCCCGGGGTCGGACCGCGCTCTTCACCGGAAACTCCCGCTCACCGCCGCTCCACGACTCCCGGCAGCGGATCCGGCGGATAATCGGCACCGGGTGATGCACCGGGTGATGCAGTGAATGCACCGGGTGATGCACCGGGTGATGCAGTGAATGCACCGGGTGATGCAGCGAATGATGCAGTGAATGCACCGGGTGATGCAGCGGGTGATGCAGTGAATGCACCGGGTGATGCAGCGAGTGATGCAGTGAATGCACCGGGTGATGCAGCGAGTGATGCAGTGAATGCACCGGGTGATGCAGCGAGTGATGCAGTGAATGCACCGGGTGATGCAGCGAGTGATGCAGTGAATGCACCGGGTGATGCAGCGAATGCACCGGGTGATGCAGCGGGTGATGCAGCGGGTGATGCAGTGAATGATGCAGTGAATGCACCGGGTGATGCAGCGAATGATGCAGCGAATGCACCGGGTGATGCAGCGAATGCACCGGGTGATGCAGCGGGTGATGCTGTGAATGATGCAGCGAATGCACCGGGTGATGCAGCGAATGATACAGCGAATGCAGCGGGTGATGCAGCGGGTGATGCAGTGAATGCACCGGGTGATGCAGCGAATGCACCGGGTGATGCAGCGGGTGATGCAGTGAATGCACCGGGTGATGCAGCGGGTGATGCAGTGAATGCACCGGGTGATGCAGCGGCTGATGCAGTGAATGATGCAGCGAATGCACCGGGTGATGCAGCGAATGCACCGGGTGATGCAGCGGGTGATGCAGTGAATGCACCGGGTGATGCAGCGGGTGATGCAGCGGGTGATGCAGTGAATGCACCGGGTGATGCAGCGGGTGATGCAGTGAATGATGCAGCGAATGCAGCGGGTGATGCAGCGAATGCACCGGGTGATGCAGCGAATGATGCAGCGAATGCACCGGGTGATGCAGCGAATGATGCAGCGAATGCACCGGGTGATGCAGCGAATGCACCGGGTGATGCAGCGGGTGATGCAGTGAATGATGCAGTGAATGCACCGGGTGATGCAGCGAATGCACCGGGTGATGCAGCGGGTGATGCAGTGAATGCACCGGGTGATGCAGCGGGTGATGCAGCGAATGCACCGGGTGATGCAGCGAGTGATGCAGTGAATGCACCGGGTGATGCAGCCAGTGATGCAGTGAATGCACCGGGTGATGCAGCGAGTGATGCAGTGAATGCACCGGGTGATGCAGCGAGTGATGCAGTGAATGCACCGGGTGATGCAACGAGTGATGCAGTGAATGCACCGGGTGATGCAGCGAGTGATGCAGCGAATGCACCGGGTGATGCAGTGAGTGATGCAGCGAATGCACCGGGTGATGCAGCGAATGCACCGGTTGATGCAGCGGGTGATGCAGTGAATGCACCGGGTGATGCAGCGAATGATGCAGCGAATGCACCGGGTGATGCAGCGAATGCACCGGTTGATGCAGCGGGTGATGCAGTGAATGCACCGGGTGATGCAGCGAATGATGCAGCGAATGCACCGGGTGATGCAGCGAATGATGCAGTTAATGCACCGGGTGATGCAGCGAATGCACCGGGTGATGCAGCGAGCGATGCAGTGAATGCACCGGGTGATGCAGCGAGTGATGCAGTGAATGCACCGGGTGATGCAGCGAGTGATGCAGTGAATGCAGCGGGTGATGCAGTGAATGCACCGGGTGATGCAGCGAGTGATGCAATGAATGCACCGGATGATGCAGCGAGTGATGCAGTGAATGCACTGGGTGATGCAGCGAGTGGTGCAGCGAATGCACCGGGTGATGCAGCGAATGCACCGGTTGATGCAGCGGGTGATGCAGTGAATGCACCGGGTGATGCAGCGAATGATGCAGCGAATGCACCGGGTGATGCAGCGAATGATGCAGTTAATGCACCGGGTGATGCAGCGAATGCACTGGGTGATGCAGCGAGTGGTGCAGCGAATGCACCGGGTGATGCAGCGAATGCACCGGTTGATGCAGCGGGTGATGCAGTGAATGCACCGGGTGATGCAGCGAATGATGCAGCGAATGCACCGGGTGATGCAGCGAATGATGCAGTTAATGCACCGGGTGATGCAGCGAATGCACCGGGTGATGCAGCGGGTGATGCAGTGAATGCACCGGGTGATGCAGCGGGTGATGCAGCGAATGCACCGGGTGATGCAGCGAGTGATGCAGTGAATGCACCGGGTGATGCAGCCAGTGATGCAGTGAATGCACCGGGTGATGCAGCGAGTGATGCAGTGAATGCACCGGGTGATGCAGCGAGTGATGCAGTGAATGCACCGGGTGATGCAACGAGTGATGCAGTGAATGCACCGGGTGATGCAGCGAGTGATGCAGCGAATGCACCGGGTGATGCAGTGAGTGATGCAGCGAATGCACCGGGTGATGCAGCGAATGCACCGGTTGATGCAGCGGGTGATGCAGTGAATGCACCGGGTGATGCAGCGAATGATGCAGCGAATGCACCGGGTGATGCAGCGAATGCACCGGTTGATGCAGCGGGTGATGCAGTGAATGCACCGGGTGATGCAGCGAATGATGCAGCGAATGCACCGGGTGATGCAGCGAATGATGCAGTTAATGCACCGGGTGATGCAGCGAATGCACCGGGTGATGCAGCGAGCGATGCAGTGAATGCACCGGGTGATGCAGCGAGTGATGCAGTGAATGCACCGGGTGATGCAGCGAGTGATGCAGTGAATGCAGCGGGTGATGCAGTGAATGCACCGGGTGATGCAGCGAGTGATGCAATGAATGCACCGGATGATGCAGCGAGTGATGCAGTGAATGCACTGGGTGATGCAGCGAGTGGTGCAGCGAATGCACCGGGTGATGCAGCGAATGCACCGGTTGATGCAGCGGGTGATGCAGTGAATGCACCGGGTGATGCAGCGAATGATGCAGCGAATGCACCGGGTGATGCAGCGAATGATGCAGTTAATGCACCGGGTGATGCAGCGAATGCACCGGGTGATGCAGCGAGCGATGCAGTGAATGCACCGGGTGATGCAGCGAGTGATGCAGTGAATGCACCGGGTGATGCAGCGAGTGATGCAGTGAATGCAGCGGGTGATGCAGTGAATGCACCGGGTGATGCAGCGAGTGATGCAATGAATGCACCGGATGATGCAGCGAGTGATGCAGCGAATGCACCGGGTGATGCAGCGAGTGGTGCAGCGAATGCACCGGGTGATGCGGCGAGTGATGCAGTGAATGCACCAGGTGATGCAGTGAATGCACCGGGTGATGCAGCGAGTGATGCAGTGAATGCACCGGGTGATGCAGCGAGTGATGCAGTGAATGCACCGAGTATTGCAGCAAGTGATGCAGCGAGTGATGCAGCGAATGCACCAGGTGATGCAGTGAATGCACCGAGTGATGCAGCGAGTGATGCAGTGAATGCACCAAGTGATGCACCGGGTGATGCAGCGCGTGATGCAGCGAATGCAGCGAGTGATGCAGTGAATGCACCGGGTGGTGCATCGAGTGATGCAGTGAATGATGCACAGGGTGATGCAGTAAATGCACCGGGTGATGCAGCGAGTGATGCAGCGAGTGATGCAGTGAATGCACCGGGTGATGCACCGAGTGATGCAGCGAATGCACCGAGTGATGCAGCGAATGCACCGGGTGATGCAGTGAGTGATGCAGTGAATGCACCGGGTGATGCAGCGAGTGATGCAGCGAATTCACCGGGTGATGCAGCGAATGATGCACCGGGTGATGCAGTGAGTAATGCAGTGAATGCACCGGGTGCTGCAGCGAGTGATGCAGTGAATGCACCGGGTGATGCAGCGGGTGATGCAGCAAATGCACCGGGTGATGCAGCGGGTGATGCAATGAATGCAGCGGGTGATGCAGCGAATGCACCGGGTGATGCAGCGGCTGATGCAGTGAATGATGCAGCGAATGCACCGGGTGATGCAGCGAATGCACCGGGTGATGCAGCGGGTGATGCAGTGAATGCACCGGGTGATGCAGCGGGTGATGCAGTGAATGCACCGGGTGATGCAGCGGCTGATGCAGTGAATGATGCAGCGAATGCAGCGGGTGATGCAGCGAATGCACCGGGTGATGCAGCGAATGATGCAGCGAATGCACCGGGTGATGCAGCGAATGATGCAGCGAA
The DNA here is from genome assembly GCF_035084215.1 of Heptranchias perlo. Taxonomy (NCBI): domain Eukaryota; kingdom Metazoa; phylum Chordata; class Chondrichthyes; order Hexanchiformes; family Hexanchidae; genus Heptranchias; species Heptranchias perlo. The sequence continues at coordinate 506,411 of NC_090347.1, read as the reverse complement.
TGCACCGGGTGATGCAGCGAATGATGCAGCGAATGCACCGGGTGATGCAGCGGGTGATGCAGTGAATGATGCAGTGAATGCACCGGGTGATGCAGCGAATGCACCGGGTGATGCAGCGGGTGATGCAGTGAATGCACCGGGTGATGCAGCGGGTGATGCAGCGAATGCACCGGGTGATGCAGCGGGTGATGCAGTGAATGATGCAGCGAATGCACCGGGTGGTGCAGCGGGTGATGCAGCGAATGCACCGGGTGATGCAGCGTGTGATGCAGCGAATGCACCGGATGATGCAGCGGGTGATGCAGTGAATGCACCGGGTGATGCAGCGGGTGATGCAGTGAATGATGCAGCGAATGCACCGGGTGATGCAGCGGGTGATGCAGTGAATGATGCAGCGAATGCACCGGGTGACGCAGCGGATGATGCAGCGGGTGATGCAGTGAATGCACCGGGTGATGCAACGGGTGATGCAGCGAATGCACCGGGTGATGCAGCGGGTGATGCAGCGAATGCAGCGGGTGATGCAGCGAATGCACCGGTTGATGCAGCGGGTGATGCAGTGAATGCACCGGGTGATGCAGCGAATGATGCAGCGAATGCACCGGGTGATGCAGCGAATGCACCGGTTGATGCAGCGGGTGATGCAGTGAATGCACCGGGTGATGCAGCGAATGATGCAGCGAATGCACCGGGTGATGCAGCGAATGATGCAGTTAATGCACCGGGTGATGCAGCGAATGCACCGGGTGATGCAGCGAGCGATGCAGTGAATGCACCGGGTGATGCAGCGAGTGATGCAGTGAATGCACCGGGTGATGCAGCGAGTGATGCAGTGAATGCAGCGGGTGATGCAGTGAATGCACCGGGTGATGCAGCGAGTGATGCAATGAATGCACCGGATGATGCAGCGAGTGATGCAGTGAATGCACTGGGTGATGCAGCGAGTGGTGCAGCGAATGCACCGGGTGATGCAGCGAATGCACCGGTTGATGCAGCGGGTGATGCAGTGAATGCACCGGGTGATGCAGCGAATGATGCAGCGAATGCACCGGGTGATGCAGCGAATGATGCAGTTAATGCACCGGGTGATGCAGCGAATGCACCGGGTGATGCAGCGGGTGATGCAGTGAATGCACCGGGTGATGCAGCGGGTGATGCAGCGAATGCACCGGGTGATGCAGCGAGTGATGCAGTGAATGCACCGGGTGATGCAGCCAGTGATGCAGTGAATGCACCGGGTGATGCAGCGAGTGATGCAGTGAATGCACCGGGTGATGCAGCGAGTGATGCAGTGAATGCACCGGGTGATGCAACGAGTGATGCAGTGAATGCACCGGGTGATGCAGCGAGTGATGCAGCGAATGCACCGGGTGATGCAGTGAGTGATGCAGCGAATGCACCGGGTGATGCAGCGAATGCACCGGTTGATGCAGCGGGTGATGCAGTGAATGCACCGGGTGATGCAGCGAATGATGCAGCAAATGCACCGGGTGATGCAGCGAATGCACCGGTTGATGCAGCGGGTGATGCAGTGAATGCACCGGGTGATGCAGCGAATGATGCAGCGAATGCACCGGGTGATGCAGCGAATGATGCAGTTAATGCACCGGGTGATGCAGCGAATGCACCGGGTGATGCAGCGAGCGATGCAGTGAATGCACCGGGTGATGCAGCGAGTGATGCAGTGAATGCACCGGGTGATGCAGCGAGTGATGCAGTGAATGCAGCGGGTGATGCAGTGAATGCACCGGGTGATGCAGCGAGTGATGCAATGAATGCACCGGATGATGCAGCGAGTGATGCAGTGAATGCACTGGGTGATGCAGCGAGTGGTGCAGCGAATGCACCGGGTGATGCAGCGAATGCACCGGTTGATGCAGCGGGTGATGCAGTGAATGCACCGGGTGATGCAGCGAATGATGCAGCGAATGCACCGGGTGATGCAGCGAATGATGCAGTTAATGCACCGGGTGATGCAGCGAATGCACCGGGTGATGCAGCGAGCGATGCAGTGAATGCACCGGGTGATGCAGCGAGTGATGCAGTGAATGCACCGGGTGATGCAGCGAGTGATGCAGTGAATGCAGCGGGTGATGCAGTGAATGCACCGGGTGATGCAGCGAGTGATGCAATGAATGCACCGGATGATGCAGCGAGTGATGCAGTGAATGCACCGGGTGATGCAGCGAGTGGTGCAGCGAATGCACCGGGTGATGCGGCGAGTGATGCAGTGAATGCACCAGGTGATGCAGTGAATGCACCGGGTGATGCAGCGAGTGATGCAGTGAATGCACCGGGTGATGCAGCGAGTGATGCAGTGAATGCACCGAGTATTGCAGCAAGTGATGCAGCGAGTGATGCAGCGAATGCACCAGGTGATGCAGTGAATGCACCGAGTGATGCAGCGAGTGATGCAGTGAATGCACCAAGTGATGCACCGGGTGATGCAGCGAGTGATGCAGCGAATGCAGCGAGTGATGCAGTGAATGCACCGGGTGGTGCATCGAGTGATGCAGTGAATGATGCACAGGGTGATGCAGTAAATGCACCGGGTGATGCAGCGAGTGATGCAGCGAGTGATGCAGTGAATGCACCGGGTGATGCACCGAGTGATGCAGCGAATGCACCGAGTGATGCAGCGAATGCACCGGGTGATGCAGCGAGTGATGCAGTGAATGCACCGAGTGTTGCAGCAAGTGATGCAGCGAGTGATGCAGCGAATGCAGCAGGTGATGCAGTGAATGCACCGAGTGATGCAGCGAGTGATGCAGTGAATGCACCAAGTGATGCACCGGGTGATGCAGCGAGTGATGCAGCGAATGCAGCGAGTGATGCAGTGAATGCACCGGGTGGTGCATCGAGTGATGCAGTGAATGATGCACAGGGTGATGCAGTAAATGCACCGGGTGATGCAGCGAGTGATGCAGCGAGTGATGCAGTGAATGCACCGGGTGATGCACCGAGTGATGCAGCGAATGCAACGAGTGATGCAGCGAATGCACCGGGTGATGCAGTGAGTGATGCAGTGAATGCACCGGGTGATGCAGCGAGTGATGCAGCGAATTCACCGGGTGATGCAGCGAATGATGCACCGGGTGATGCAGTGAGTAATGCAGTGAATGCACCGGGTGCTGCAGCGAGTGATGCAGTGAATGGACCGAGTGATGCACCGAGTGATGCAGTGAATGCACCGGGTGATGCAGCGAGTGATGCAGTGAATGCACCGGGTGATGCATCGAATGCACTGGGTGATGCAGCGAGTGATGCAGCGAATGCACCGGGTGATGCAGCGAGTGATGCAGCGGATGCACTGGGTGATGCAGCGAATGCACCGGGTGATGCAGCGAGTGATGCAGCGAATGCACCAGGTGATGCAGCGAGTGATGCAGTGAATGCACCGGGTGATGCAGCGAGTGATGCAGCGAATGCACCGGGTGATGCAGCGAGTGATGCAGTGAATGCGCCGGGTGATGCAGCGAGTGATGCAGTGAATGCACCGGGTGATGCAACGAGTGATGCAGTGAATGCACCGGGTGATGCAGCGAGTGATGCAGCGAATGCACCGGGTGATGCAGCGAGTGATGCAGCGAATGCACCGGGTGATGCAGCGAGTGATGCAGCGAATGCACTGAGTGATGCAGAGAGAGATGCAGTGAATGCACCGAGTGATGCACCGGGTGATGCAGCGAGTGATGCAGTGAATGCACCGGGTGATGCACCGAGTGATGCAGAGAGAGATGCAGTGAATGCACTGAGTGATGCAGTGAATGCACCGGGTGATGCACCGAGTGATGCAGTGAATACACCGAGTGATGCAGCGAATGCACCGGGTGATGCAGTGAGTGATGCAGTGAATGCACCGGGTGATGCAGCGAGTGATGCAGCGAATGCACCGGGTGATGCAGCGAATGATGCATCGGGTGATGCAGCGAGTGATGCAGTGAATGCACAGGGTGATGCAGCGAATGATGCAGCGAATGCACTGGGTGATGCAGCGAATGCACCGTGTGATGCAGCGAGTGATGCAGCGAATGCACCGGGTGATGCAGCGAGTGATGCAGCGAATGCACCGCGAATGCAGCCAGTGATGCAGCGAATGCACCGGGTGATGCAGCCAGTGATGCAGCGAATGCACCAGGTGATGCAGCGAGTGATGCAGTGAATGCACCGGGTGATGCAGCGAGTGATGCAGTGAATGCACCGGGTGATGCAGCGAGTAATGCAGTGAATGCACCGGGTGATGCAGCGAGTGATTCAGTGAATGCACCGGGTGATGCAGCGAGTGATGCAGTGAATGCACCGGGTGATGCAGCGTGTGATGCAGTGAATGCACCGGGTGATGCAGCGAGTGATGCAGCGAATGCACCGAGTGATGCAGAGAGAGATGCAGTGAATGCACCGAGTGATGCACCGAGTGATGCAGTGAATGCACCGGGTGATGCACCGAGTGATGCAGTGAATGCACCGAGTGATGCAGCGAGTGCACCGGGTGATGCAGCGAGTGCACCGGGTGATGCACCGAGTGATGCAGTGAATGCACCAGGTGATGCATCGAATGCACTGGGTGATGCAGCGAGTGATGCAGCGAATGCACCGGGTGATGCAGCGAATGCACCGGGTGATGCAGCGAATGCACCGGGTGATGCAGCGAGTGATGCAGTGAATGCACCGTGTGATGCAGCGAGTGATGCAGTGAATGCACCGGGTGATGCAGCGAGTGATGCAGCGAATGCACCGGGTGATGCAGCGAGTGATGCAGCGAATGCACTGGGTGATGCAGCGAATGCACCGGGTGATGCAGCGAATGCACCGGGTGATGCAGCGAGTGATGCAGTGAATGCACCGGGTGATGCAGCGAGTGATGCAGTGAATGCACCGGGTGATGCAGCGAGTGATGCAGCGATTGCACTGGGTGATGCAGCGAATGCACCGGGTGATGCAGCGAGTGATGCAGCGAATGCACCGGGTGATGCAGCGAGTGATGCAGTGAATGCACCGGGTGATGCAGCGAGTGATGCAGCGAATGCACCGGGTGATGCAGCGAGTGATGCAGCGAATGCACCGGTGGTGCAGCGAGTGATGCAGTGAATGCACCGGGTGATGCAGCGAGTGATGCAGTGAATGCACCGGGTGATGCAGCGAGCGATGCAGTGAATGCACCGGGTGATGCAGCGAGTGATGCAGTGAATGCACCGGGTGATGCAGCGAGTGATGCAGTGAATGCACCGGGTGATGCAGTGAATGCACCGGGTGATGCAGCGAGTGATGCAGTGAATGCACCGGGTGATGCAGCGAGTGATGCAGTGAATGCACCGGGTGATGCAGCGAGTGATGCAGTGAATGCACCGGGTGATGCAGTGAATGCCACGGGTGATGCAGCGAGTGGTGCAGTGAATGCACCGGGTGATGCAGCGAGTGGTGCAGTGAATGCACCGGATGATGCAGCGAGTGCCGCGGATAATCCGCCGCGAGTCAGAGCTGCGAATGCACCAAATATACAACAACAACCCCCTGCATTTATTTCGCGCCTTTAACACAGTGAATGTCCCCGAGCCGCGTCACAGGAGTGATTCTCAAACAGAATCTGACCCCGAGCCGCATGAGGAGATATTAGGGACAGGTGACCAGAAGCTTGGTCAAAGAGGTAGGTTTTAAGGAGCATCTTAAAGGAGGAGAGAGAGGCGGGGAGGTTTATGGAGGGAATTCCAGAGCTTGGGGCCCAGACGGCTGAAGGCACGGCCGCCAATGGTGGAGCGATGGAAATGTGGGATGGACAAGAGGCCGGAATTGGAGGAGCGCAGAGATCTCGGAGGGTTGTGGGGCTGGAGGAGGTTACAGAGATAGGGAGGGACGAGGCCATGGAGGGATTTGAACGCAGGATGAGAATTTTAAACTCGAGGCGTTCCCGGACCGGGAGTCAATGTAGGTCAGCGAGCACAGGGGGTGATGGGTGAACGGGACTCGGTGTGAGTTAGGATACGGGGCAGCAGAGTTTTGGATGAGCTGAAGTTTATGGAGGGTGGAAGGTGGGAGGCCGGCCAGGAGAGCATTGGAATAGTCGAGTCTGGAGGTAACAAAAGGCAGGGATGAGGGTTTCAGCTCCAGATGAGCTGAGGCAGAGGCAGAGGCGGGCGACGTTACAGAGGTGGAAGTAGGTGGTCTTGGTGATGGAGAGGATATGGGGTCAGAAGCTCGGCTCAGGGTCAAATAGGACGGCAAGGTTCAGCCTCAGACAGTGGGCAGGGACCAACAATGCATCAACGTCCCAGCTATGCATCAGCAACACACCAGCAATGCATCTGCAATGCACCAGTAATACACAGCAATGCATAAGCCACGAACCAGCAATGTACCAGCAACTCCAAGAATGTATCAGCAATGCGCCACCTTTCATGGCCTCAGGACCTGCCAAAGCCCTTTACAGCCAGCCAATGTACTTATTGAACATAATCACTGTTGTAATGTAAGAAACGTGGCAGGTTTCCTACATTACAGCCTCGCACAGGGACAGAGAGAGCCCAGCAATGAGATAAATGACCAGATAATTTGTGTTCATGATGCTGGGTGAGGGATAAATGCAGCCTATGTCCTGTCCCACCAGCAGGACAGACCCACCAGAGGTGCAGGCACAGTGGCATACAGTCGGGTGGGAGCGGCCCTGGGGGTCCTCAACATTGACTCCGGACCCCAGGAAGTCTCATAGCTTCAGGTCACACATGGGCAAGGAATATTTTTTTTGTCATTCAGCCTGTGGGAGAGTGAGACACCAGGAGATTCTGATCCCTCCTACCCAGAGTTAGGGCTTCTCAGCAGCAGGTCCGGCCATTCCCTGTGGCATTTCCTCGTCTGGCCATTATCATGGAGGAGGAGGAGCACAGGTTGGAGAAGAGGAGAGTCAGGCAGCATTTAAGGAGAATATAGAATTACCCTCCCACCACATAGGATAAACAGGCAGTACAGGCATAGACAGGCAGTACAGGGATATACAGGCAGTACAGGGATATACAGGCAACACAGGCAGTACAGGGATATACAGGCAGTACAGGGATATACAGGCAGTACAGGGATATACAGGCATATACAGGCAGTACAGGGATATACAGGCAGTACAGGGATATACAGGCAGTACAGGGATATACAGGCAGTACAGGGAAATACAGGCATAGACAGGCAGGACAGGGATATACAGGCAGTACAGGGATATACAGGCAGTACAGGGATATACAGGGATATACAGGCAGTACAGGGATATACAGGCAACACAGGCAGTACAGGGATATACAGGCAGTACAGGGAAATACAGGCATAGACAGGCAGGACAGGGATATACAGGCAGTACAGGGATATACAGGCAGTACAGGGATATACAGGCAGTACAGGGATATACAGGCAGTACAGGCAATACTTTATTAGGACCTTCCTGAGCAAATGTGTATAAGAGTGCCCTTCATCAAAGAGGCAAAAGGGCAGGTCTGCCACCTACTGCATGGGGATCTGCAGCCATGGACGTCTGCCCACACCGGCTCTCTGTGGCTCTGAAGGTGACGTCAGAAGGCACCGGGACATTGAAGACAAGGCCTGGTGCTCCTCCCCCTCCCCCTGGCCCCTCCCCCTCCCCCCTCCCCCCCAGGCCCTTCACCCCTCCCCCCAGGCCCCTCCCCCCTCCCCCCAGGCCCCTCACCCCTCCCCCAGGCTCCTCCCCCTCGCCCAGGCCCCTCTCCCTCCCCCAGGCTCCTCCCCCCAGGCCCCTCCCCCTCCCCCCACCCCCAGGTCCATCACCTCTCCTCCTCCCCCCAGCCCCACCCCCCCAGGCTCCACCCCCAGGCCCCTCACCCCTCCCCGTCCCCCCAGGCTCCTCCCCCACCCCCAGGCTCCTCCCCTACCCCCAGGCTCCTCACCCCTCCCCCAGGCTCCTCCCCCTCGCCCAGGCCCCTCTCCCTCCCCCAGGCTCCTCCCCCCAGGCCCCTCCCCCTCCCCCCACCCCCAGGTCCATCACCTCTCCTCCTCCCCCCAGCCCCACCCCCCCAGGCTCCACCCCCAGGCCCCTCACCCCTCCCCGTCCCCCCAGGCTCCTCCCCCACCCCCAGGCTCCTCCCCTACCCCCAGGCTCCTCACCCCTCCCCCAGGCTCCTCCCCCTCCCCAGGCTCCTCCCCCTCCCCCTGGCCCCTCCCCCTCCCCCCAGGCCAGTGCATGAAACAGTTAAACGTAAGTTAAATAACTCACACACAAACCACTATCCATTTCAAAACCAAATTTTATTTTCAATACAAATATTTTCAGGTTAATAAAGTGCTGAGTCAATTATTAAAGTGCAGAATAAGTAATTTGGCTGAAATTTCCTACAAGTGGGAAGAATCAAATCTGACATTGAAGCTGAAGAAAGGACAATGCAAAATAACTGAACAAACCAATTTACAACATTATCACCCAGAAGGAGTCAGTGACTGAGGGCATCGCGAGGGGTCAGTCACTGAGGGCATCGCGAGGGGTCGGTGACTGAGGGCATCGCGAGGGGTCGGTCACTGAGGGCACAGCGAGGAGTCGGTGACTGAGGGCATCGCGAGGGGTCAGTCACTGAGGGCATCGCGAGGGGTCGGTCACTGAGGGCATCGCGAGGGGTCGGTGACTGAGGGCATCGCGAGGGGTCGGTCACTGAGGGCACAGCGAGGAGTCGGTGACTGAGGGCATCGCGAGGAGTCAGTCACTGAGGGCACCGCGAGGGGTCGGTGACTGAGGGCATCGCGAGGGGTCGGTGACTGAGGGCACCGCGAGGGGTCGGTGACTGAGGGCATCGCGAGGAGTCAGTCACTGAGGGCACCGCGAGGGGTCGGTGACTGAGGGCATCGCGAGGGGTCGGTGACTGAGGGCATCGCGAGGAGTCGGTCACTGAGGGCACCGCGAGGGGTCGGTCACTGAGGGCACCGCGAGGGGTCGGTGACTGAGGGCATCGCGAGGAGTCGGTGACTGAGGGCACCGCGAGGGGTCGGTGACTGAGGGCACCGCGAGGGGTCGGTGACTGAGGGCACCGCGAGGGGTCGGTCACTGAGGGCACCGCGAGGGGTCGGTCACTGAGGGCACCGCGAGGGGTCGGTGACTGAGGGCACCGCGAGGGGTCGGTGACTGAGGGCACCGCGAGGGGTCGGTCACTGAGGGCATCGTGAGGGGTCGGTGACTGAGGGCATCGCGAGGGGTCGGTGACTGAGGGCATCGCGAGGGGTCGGTCACTGAGGGCACCGCGAGGGGTCGGTGACTGAGGGCACCGCGAGGGGTCGGTGACTGAGGGCATCGCGAGGGGTCGGTGACTGAGGGCACCGCGAGGGGTCAGTCAATGAGGGCATAAGAACATAAGAAATAGGAGCAGGAGTAGGCCATTCGGCCCCTCGAGCCTGGTCTGCCATTCAATAAGATCATGGCTGATCTTCGACCTCAACTCCACTTTCCCGCCCGATCCCCATATCCCTTGATTCCCCCAGAGTCCAAAAATCCATCGATCTCAGCCTTGAATATATTCAATGACTCAGCATCCACAGCCCTCTGGGGTAGAGAATTCCAAAGATTCACAACCCTCTGAGTGAAGAAATTCCTCCTCATCTCAGTCTTAAATGGCCGACCCCTTATCCTGAGACTATGCCCCCTAGTTCTAGACTCTCCAGCCAGGGGAAACAACCTCTCAGCATCTACCCTGTCAAGCCCCCTCAGAATCTTATATGTTTCAATGAGATCACCTCTCATTCTTCTAAACTCCAGAGAGTATCGGCCCATTCTACTCAACCTCTCCTCATAGGACAACCCTCTCATCCCAGGAATTAATCTAGTGAACCTTCGTTGCACCGCCTCCAAGGCGAGTATATCCTTCCTTAGATAAGGAGAACAAAACTGTACACAGTACTCCAGGTGAGGTCTCACCAAAGCCCTGTACAATTGCAGTAAGACTTCCTTACTCTTGTACTCCAACCCCCTTGCAATAAAGGCCAACATTCCATTTGCTTTCCTAATTGCTTGCTGTATCTGCGTATTAACTTTCTGTGTTTCTTGTACGAGGACATCCAAATCTCTCTGAACACCAACATTTAATAGTTTCTCACTTTTTAAAAAATATTCTGTGTTTCTATTCTTCTTACCAGTGAATAACCTCACATTTCCCCACATTATACTCCATCTGCCACTTTCTTGCCCACTCACTTAACCTGTCTATATCCCTTTGCAGACTCTTTGTGTCCTCCTCACAGCTTACTTTCCCACCTAGCTTTGTATCGTCAGCAAACTTGGATACTTTACACTCGGTCCCTTCATCTAAGTCATTAATAGAGATTGTAAATAGCTGAGGCCCAAGCACTGATCCTTGTGGCACCCCACTAGTTACAGCCTGCCAACCTGAGAATGACCCGTTTATCCCTACTCTCTGTTTTCTGTCCTTTAACCAATCCTCTATCCATGATAATATATTACCCCCAATCCCATGAGCCCTTATCTTGCGTCACAACCTTTTATGTGGCACCTTATCGAATACCTTTTGAAAATCCAAATATACTACATCCACTGGTTCCCCTTTATCTACATGGACAGCACGGGCTCAATGGGCTGAATGGCCTCCTTCTGTGCTGTAACCATTCTATTTTAGTTACAGCCTCAAAAAACTCTAATAAATTTGTCAAACACGATTTCCCTTTTCATAAAACCGTGTTGTCTCTGCCGAATCATATTATGATTTTCTAAGTGCCCTGTTACCATGAGGAAGAGAGTCGGTGACTGAGGGCATCGCGAGGGGTCGGTCACTGAGGGCACCGCGAGGGGTCGGTGACTGAGGGCACCGCGAGGGGTCGGTGACTGAGGGCATCGCGAGGGGTCGGTGACTGAGGGCATCGCGAGGGGTCGGTGACTGAGGGCACCGCGAGGGGTCGGTGACTGAGGGCACCGCGAGGGGTCGGTGACTGAGGGCACCGCGAGGGGTCGGTGACTGAGGGCACCGCGAGGGGTCGGTGACTGAGGGCACCGCGAGGGGTCGGTGACTGAGGGCACCGCGAGGGGTCGGTGACTGAGGGCATCGCGAGGGGTCGGTGACTGAGGGCATCGCGAGGGGTCGGTGACTGAGGGCATCGCGAGGGGTCGGTGACTGAGGGCACTGCGAGGGGTCGGTGACTGAGGGCACCGCGAGGAGTCGGTCACTTTGGCCCAGTCACCTGCTGATCATTTCCTGCCCTCACTTTTATCCCTGGCCATTATTGCTGTGTGAGGTGGACAGCGGTGACTGGGTGCTGGATCAGGGGCAGCTCAGCCGTGGCCAGTTCTGCACCCACCTGATGCACCCACCATGGACGCAGGAGCACTGGGGCCAATGGTAACCCTCCCCTTCTGGTCTCTACAGCTCAGTCCAGTCACTCCCTGATCAGTGAGAACCCAATAACTGTAACAGAGAGGCTCTGGGGGACAATGTACTCACCCACTGAAATGGGCAGCAGGGGAACAGCATCTCGGCTTTAAGCTCATCTACCTGGGAGAAAAACCATTTTTGATTTAAGGACCTGTGTTTGGGACATGGCTGACCAGGCGTATTGAGGAGCCCAGTGAGACCGGGCATATTGGGGAGCCCAGTGAGACCGGGCATATCGGGGATCCCAGTGAGACCGGGCGTATTGAGGAGCCCAGTGAGACCAGGCGTATTGAGGAGCCCAGTGAGACCGGGCGTATTGGGGAGCCCAGTGAGACCGGGCGTATCGGAGAAACAGTGAGGCCGGGCGTATTAGGGAGTCCAGTGAGACCGGGCGTATTGGGGAGTCCAGTGAGGCCGGGCATATTAGGGAGTCCAGTGAGACCGGGCGTATTGGGGAGTCCAGTGAGGCCGGGCATATTAGGGAGTCCAGTGAGACCGGGCGTATTGGGGAGTCCAGTGAGACCGGGCGTATTGGGGAGTCCAGTGAGACCGGGCGTATTGGGGAGTCCAGTGAGACCGGGCGTATTGGGGAGCCCAGTGAGACCGGGCGTATCGAGGAGCCCAGTGAGACCGGGCGTATTGGGGAGTCCAGTGAGACCGGGCATATCGGGGATCCCAGTGAGACCGGGCGTATTGGGGAGCCCAGTGAGACCGGGCATATCGGGGATCCCAGTGAGACCAGGCATATCGGGGATCCCAGTGAGACCGGGCGTATTGGGGAGTCCGGTGAGACCGGGCATATTGGGGATCCCAGTGAGACCGGGCGTATTGGGGAGCCCAGTGAGACCGGGCGTATCGGGGATCCCAGTGAGACCGGGCATATCGGGGATCCCAGTGAGACCGGGCGTATTGGGGAGCCCAGTAAGACCGGGCATATCGGGGATCCCAGTGAGACCGGGCGTATCGGGGATCCCAGTGAGACTGGGCGTATCGGGGATCCCAGTGAGACTGGGCGTACTGAGACCCTCTTCTCTCTCCCACAGCCGTACAGCTTGGAATTGGCAGCGCTGGGGGACTGAAGAGTGGCCTTAAACTCCAGGCTATTCCGCTCAGAGTGTGGGGTACACAGAGACCACCCTCCGTCCACCCAGCTACGAATTTCCATGACCTCAATCTACAACACAAAGCACAATATGGAGCAGGTAGCTCAGCGAATGCTTCAGTTTTATTCGCTGCCACACTGCGTGCAGTGTCCAAATATTTTCAGAACATTTTCTAGTACATGTATATCTGGGGTCACTTTAACATCCTCACCAACCCCTCTCCCTCCCACAGCATCCACGAGGCACCGACACACAATTGGATTCTTTAAGAAAACATTTCCACATAAATTCATAGTTGGGTTTTAAATATTAACAGGCTTGACTGGTGATGATTGGCCGCCACTGGTGTCCATGTGGATCTCCAGAGTTTCCTTCGGCTGGCTGTCAGCCGATGGACACAAGAGTGACGGCTGACCCGATGACGTCTGGCTCCCGGCGCAGGGACAGGGCAGTGATGGATCGGTCATACACTGACATTCGTGCTCCACCGAGGAGGCAATCTGCTCCGGCATTGCAAAACCTGAGAGGGGCCAAGAAAGAGGGTTAGATTTCACCAGGGTTACCAGTACTGATAAACAGCAGCTACCTGTCAGGGGAGGGGTCCGCGGGGGCGCAGCACAGACCCTCCCAGGTAAATCCCTCACTCTAAGCTGCAGTTCCATTACTTGCACGTCTTGTTTCCTGTCACATGCACAGAATGACCAATAGGCCACAGCTGTATCGGACAGCTCAACACCTGGATGTGAGATGTGGAAATTAAATAGCAGCCAATCCACCACCCTAAACATTCACTCCCTTCACCACCGGCGCACTGTGGCTGCAGTGTGTACCATCCACAGGATGCACTGCAGCAACTCGCCAAGGCTTCTTCAACAGCACCTCCCAAACCCGCGACCTCTACCACCTAGAAGGACAAGGTCATCAGGCACATGGGAACAACACCACCTGCACGTTCCCCTCCAAGTCACACACCATCCCGACTTGGAAATATATCACCGTTCCTTCATCGTCACTGGGTCAAAATCCTGGAACTCCCTTCCTAACAGCACTGTGGGAGAACCTTCACCACACGGACTGCAGCGGTTCAAGAAGGCGGCTCACCACCACCTTCTCAAGGGCAATTAGGGATGGGCAATAAATGCCGGCCTCGCCAGCGACGCCCACATCCCATGAACGAATAAAAAAAGCACTGTATTAGAAGACTTATTATAAGGTCAGAGGAAGTATTGTAACATGCAGTACTGTTTGCAGACTGACACCCTATGGACGAGCACCCTGACCAACGCCCTATGGATGAGCACCCTGACCAACGCCCTATGGATGAGCACCCTGACCAACACCCTATGGACGAGCACCCTGACCAACACCCTATGGATGAGCACCCTGACCAACACCCTATGGACGAGCACCCTGACCAACACCCTATGGACGAGCACCCTGACCAACACCCTATGGACGAGCACCCTGACCAACACCCTATGGACGAGCACCCTGACCAACACCCTATGGACGAGCACCCTGACCAACGCCCTATGGATGAGCACCCTGACCAACACCCTATGGACGAGCACCCTGACCAACACCCTATGGACGAGCACCCTGACCAACACCCTATGGATGAGCACCCTGACCAACGCCCTATGGATGAGCACCCTGACTAACACCCTATGGACGAGCACCCTGACCAACACCCTATGGATGAGCACCCTGACCAACACCCTATGGATGAGCACCCTGACCAACACCCTATGGACAAGCACCCTGACCAACACCCTATGGACGAGCACCCTGACCAACGCCCTATGGATGAGCACCCTGACCAACGCCCTATGGACGAGCACCCTGACCAACAGCCTATGGACGAGCACCCTGACCAACACCCTATGGACGAGCACCCTGACCAACAGCCTATGGACGAGCACCCTGACCAACACCCTATGGACGAGCACCCTGACCAACGCCCTATGGATGAGCACCCTGAACAACACCCTATGGACGAGCACCCTGACCAACACCCTATGGACGAGCACCCTGACCAACACCCTATGGATGAGCATCCTATGGACGAGCACCCTGACCAACACCCTATGGATGAGCACCCTGACCAACGCCCTATGGATGAGCACCCTGACCAACGCCCTATGGACGAGCACCCTGACCAACGCCCTATGGACGAGCACCCTGACCAACAGCCTATGGACGAGCACCCTGACCAACACCCTATGGACGAGCACCCTGACCAACACCCTATGGACGAGCACCCTGACCAACACCCTATGGATGAGCACCCTGACCAACGCCCTATGGATGAGCACCCTGACTAACACCCTATGGACGAGCACCCTGACCAACACCCTATGGATGAGCACCCTGACCAACACCCTATGGATGAGCACCCTGACCAACACCCTATGGACAAGCACCCTGACCAACACCCTATGGACGAGCACCCTGACCAACGCCCTATGGATGAGCACCCTGACCAACGCCCTATGGACGAGCACCCTGACCAACAGCCTATGGACGAGCACCCTGACCAACACCCTATGGACGAGCACCCTGACCAACAGCCTATGGACGAGCACCCTGACCAACACCCTATGGACGAGCACCCTGACTAACGCCCTATGGATGAGCACCCTGAACAACACCCTATGGACGAGCACCCTGACCAACACCCTATGGACGAGCACCCTGACCAACACCCTATGGATGAGCATCCTATGGACGAGCACCCTGACCAACACCCTATGGATGAGCACCCTGACCAACGCCCTATGGATGAGCACCCTGACCAACGCCCTATGGACGAGCACCCTGACCAACGCCCTATGGATGAGCACCCTGACCAACGCCCTATGGATGAGCACCCTGACCAACGCCCTATGGACGAGCACCCTGACCAACGCCCTATGGATGAGCACCCTGACCAACGCCCTATGGATGAGCACCCTGACCAACACCCTATGGACGAGCACTCTGACCAACGCCCTATGGATGAGCATCCTATGGGCGAGTGCCCAGTGGTGCTCCGGCCAGCAAGTGGCCATTCAGGTTTGACCTTCCTTACCTTGCTGTGGGAATGTGGGGACCTGAGCACTGTGCGATTGTCCGGAACCAAGTCTGGTGGAAGAGCTTTTCTGGGAGGGGCAATGAGCTGGTTTACACTTGTTAACTGCAACAGAAGCAGAAGGAAGAATTGTGAGCGAGTAACCTGATACGGAAGAGGGACAGGCCGTGTGTCAGCAGCAAGGAACATGCACCTCACAACCAGGGAAATCTGCAGAATGCTTCCCAAATCCAAATTCAAATCAGATTCTCTGCATTCCAATCCCTGCCCAATTTTACATCACTCTGTTTTCATACTTTCAGGTTTACAAGAACCAGAGGCACAGACTTTCTGTACTTTTAAATTCAGCACTTGTGCAGTTTGTGTTGCAGGAGCCTGTAAGGAAAGGGCCAATCAGACTGGGCTGAGGTCTGTCAATGTTCTCCTGTGAGTGATTCCTCGTTGTATTGTCCGATTGTTAGCTTTTAGCTTTTGCTTCTCCACTGAGGAGGTATCTATCAATCTTGATGGAGTGACCACTGAACTGCTGAATTAAGACTGACCTTAAAACAATGGTCAGTTTAGACAATAAACCTGATCGACAAACATTCCAGTGACCACATACAGGCAGAGAAGTTTCCTTTCTTCATTCATTAGAAAATAAGGAGCTGCCTGAGAAAGACCAGAGATCTGGAAAATTAGGGCCTGTAACCAATTTGGGAGGTTGTACAGGTCAATGGAAAAAGAACTTGTTAAAACTAGGAGAAGGGGAGAGGCTGATTAACATTCTCCTTATACGGAGCTGAATTGGGTGATGCAGGAACATGAGGATCTTCATGTAGAAGCAGTGAAGAAAGGTATAAAAAGTGACTTGGAATTTGATTAAGGTCAGTCTGAAAACTGAGCTCGGGACAGTAAGACATGGATTCCCTGACTGAAAATCACAAGGCCTTTGTCCCACATGCTGCTATTAATTATTGGATAGTTAATAAATCTGTGAGCATCTGAAATTTAACGCGTGAAACCTGTTATTTTGAGGAGTAAATTGTAAGTGAGGGCATCCCTTCTCTCCCTGTGCTGACGCTCCATCTTTACTTTACTACTCATCCCACAGAGAAACCGTGGAAACAATTCAGTGTTTGAATGCAGACAGTGGGAAACTGACAGCATCGAATCGACTGCCCATTTGACACATTAAAATTACCCCCTGTGAGTGTCAGTCTGCTATTTAACTTGGGGGGCATCACAATTGAGTCAGACTATGCTCTCAATCTGATGCCCTCACTCTTGCAATTCTCAGCATGGATAGCGACAGAAGCAGAAATCTGCCAATTACCCCTCATAGTCCAGGAACGCTGACATCAATCGTTCTGTGCCTAATGAGGAGCTGGCTGAGGTCAACGAACTCCACACGGACCATGGATGTAACCAGGAACCTCACAGGTGAGGATGACACGGCCCTCACTGGATATATTTGATGGAGGTGGGTTAATGAGTAATCGGGTTTGCTGAGTTGCAGCTGATGAGTTGGCTCCACAGAAAGAAGAACAAAGAGCCTGTGAAAATAGACTCAATATCCACTCCCTTCACCACCGGCACACAGTGGCTGCAGTGTGCACCATCCACAGGATGCACTGCAGCAACTCGCCAAGGCTTCTTCGACAGCACCTCCCAAACCCACAACCTCTACCACCTAGAAGGACAAGAGCAGCAGGTGCATGGGAACAACACCACCTGCACGTTCCCCTCCAAGTCACACACCATCCCGACTTGGAAATATATCGCCGTTCCTTCATCGTCACTGGGTCAAAATCCTGGAACTCCCTTCCTAACAGCACTGTGGGAGAACCTTCACCACACGGACTGCAGCGGTTCAAGAAGGCGGCTCACCACCACCTTCTCGAGGGATGGGCAATAAATGCCGGCCTCAGTGATGCCCACATCCCAATAACACATTTATAAAAAAATGAGCCTAACTCAAATTCTCAACTGGAGGAAGGCTAATTTCAGGGAGTTGAAAATGGATCTGGCCCCGGTGGATTGCAATCAAAGATTATCGGGTAAAACAGTAAATGAACAAGGAGGAGATAGTTCGGTTACAGAGTCGACACATTCCCACGAGGGGAAAAGGAAGGGCATCCAGAGCTAGAGCTCCCTGGATACTAAAGACATAGAGATTAAAGTAAAACAGAGAAAGGAGGCTTATGATAAATGTCAGGTTCATAATTCAGTAGAGATCCAGGCTGAATACAGAAAGTACAGAGAACTGAAAAAGGAAATAAAAGGGACAAAGAGAAAATATGAAAATAGACTGGTGGGTAACACAAAAGGAAACCCAAAAGTCTTTTATAAATCACTGGTTAGGCCCCAGCTGGAGTATCGTTGGCCAATTCTGAGTCTTAAACTTAAATAAAGCCAATTAATGGGTACGAGGGGCGAGTTGGCTAAGGTTGATTGGGAAATTAGATTAAAGGGTATAACTGTAGATAAGCAATGGCAAACATTGAAAGAAATATTTCAATATTCTCAACAAATATACATTCCATTGAGAAATAAAAACTCCACGGGGAAAGTAATTCATCCGTGGCTAACTAAAGAAGTTAAGGATAGTATTAGATTAAAGCAGCAGAATTGTATTCCAGCACAATCTGTAACCTCATGGCCCGGCATATTCCTCACTCTACCATTACCAACAAGCCAGGGGATCAACCCTGGTTCAATGAGGAGTGTAGAAGAGCATGCCAGGAGCAGCACCAGGCATACCTGAAAATTAGATGCCAACCTGGTGAAGCTACAACTCAGGACTACATGCATGCTAAACAGCGGAAGCAACATGCTATAGACAGAGCTAAGCGATTCCACAACCAACGGATCAGATCAAAGCTCTGCAGTCCTGCCACATCCAGTCGTGAATGGTGGTGGACAATTAAACAACTAATGGGAGGAGGAGGCTCTGTAAACATCCCCATCCTCAATGATGGCAGAGTCCAGCACGTGAGTGCAAAAGACAAGGCTGAAGCGTTTGCAACCATCTTCAGCCAGAAGTGCCGAGTGGATGATCCATCTCAGCCTCCTCCCAATAGCCCCACCATCACAGAAGCCAGTCTTCAGCCAATTCGATTCACTCCACGTGATATCAAGAAACGGCTGAGTGCACTGGATGCAGCAAAGGCTATGGGCCCCGACAACATCCCAGCTGTAGTGCTGAAGACTTGTGCTCCAGAACTAGCCGCGCCTCTAGCCAAGTTGTTCCAGTACCCGACAATGTGGAAAATTGCCCAGGTATGTCCTGTGCACAAAAAGCAGGACAAATCCAATCCGGCCAATTACCGCCCCATCAGTCTACTC
Organism: Heptranchias perlo; assembly: GCF_035084215.1. NCBI lineage: Eukaryota > Metazoa > Chordata > Chondrichthyes > Hexanchiformes > Hexanchidae > Heptranchias > Heptranchias perlo. Next base: position 487,539 of record NC_090347.1, on the reverse strand, counting down.
TCAATCATCAGCAAAGTGATGGAAGGTGTCGTCGACAGTGCTATCAAGCGGCACTTACTCACCAATAACCTGCTCACCGATGCTCAGTTTGGGTTCCGCCAGGACCACTCGGCTCCAGACCTCATTACAGCCTTGGTCCAAGCATGGACAAAAGAGCTGAATTCCAGAGGTGAGGTGAGAGTGACTGCCCTTGACATCAAGGCAGCATTTGACCGAGTGTGGCACCAAGGAGCCCTAGTAAAATTGAAGTCAATGGGAATCAGGGGGAATACTCTCCAGTGGCTGGAGTCATACCTAGCACAAAGGAAGATGGTAGTGGTTGTTGGAGGCCAATCATCTCAGCCCCAGGACATTGCTGCAGGAGTTCCTCAGGACAGTGTCCTCGGCCCAACCATCTTCAGCTGCTTCATCAATGACCTTCCCTCCATCATAAGGTCAGAAATGGGGATGTTCGCTGATGATTGCACAGTGTTCAGTTCCATTTGCAACCCCTCAAATAATGAAGCAGTCCGAGCCCGCATGCAGCAAGACCTGGACAACATCCAGACTTGGGCTTATAAGTGGCAAGTAACATTCGCACCAGACAAGTGCCAGGCAATGACCATCTCCAACAAGAGAGAGTCTAACCACCTCCCCTTGACATTCAACGGCATTACCATCGCTGAATCCCCCACAATCAACATCCTGGGGGTCACCATTGACCAGAAACTTAACTGGACAAGCCATATAAATACTGTGGCTGCAAGAGCAGGTCAGAGGCTGGGTATTCTGCGGCGAGTGACTCACCTCCTGACTCCCCAAAGCCTTTCCACCCACCATCTACAAGACACAAGTCAGGAGTGTGATGGAATACTCTCCACTTGCCTGGATGAGTGCAGCTCCAACAACACTCAAGAAGCTCAACACCATCCAGGACAAAGCAGCCCACTTGATTGGCATCCCATCCACCACCCTAAACATTCACTCCCTTCACCACCGGCGCACCGTGGCTGCAGTGTGTACCATCCACAGGATGCACTGCAGCAACTCGCCAAGGCTTCTTCGACAGCACCTCCCAAACCCACAACCTCTACCACCTAGAAGGACAAGGGCAGCAGGCACATGGGAACAACACCACCTGCACGTTCCCCTCCAAGTCACACACCATCCCGACTTGGAAATATATCGCCGTTCCTTCATCGTCGCTGGGTCAAAATCCTGGAACTCCCTTCCTAACAGCACTGTGGGAGAACCGTCACCACACGGACTGCAGCGGTTCAAGAAGGCGGCTCACTGCCACCTTCTCAAGGGCAATTAGGGATGGGCAATAAATGCCGGCCTCGCCAGTGATGCCCACATCCCATGAACAAATAAAAAAAAAGAAGAGGCTTATAATGTTGTGAAGAAGAGTAGTGAGCCTGAGGATTGGGAGAGTTTTAGAAACCAGCAAAGGATGACCAAAAAATTGATAAAAATGGAGAAAATAGAATGAAAGTAAACTAGCAAGAAATATAAAAACAGATTGTACGAGCTTCTACAAGTATGTAAAAAGGGAGAGAGTAGCAAAAGTAAACATTGGTCCCTTCGAGGCTGAAACAGGAGAAATTATAATGGGGAATAAGGAAATGGCAGAGATGTTAAACAAATATTTTGTATCTGTTCACAGTAGAAGACACAAAAAGCATTTCAAACATAGTGGGGAACCAAGGGTCTAATGAGTGTGAGGAATTTAAAGTAATTAATATCAGTAGAGAAAAAGTACTGGAGAAATTAATGGGACTAAAACAGGGAACGACAGGCCAATTAGCCTGACATCAAAAGGCATTCGATAAGGTGCCACATAAAAGGTTGTTACGCAAGATAAAGGCTCATAGGATTGGGGGTAATATATTATCATGGATAGAGGATTGGTTAAAGGACAGAAAACAGAGAGTAGGGATAAACGGGTCATTCTCAGGTTGTCAGGCTGTAACTAGTGGGGTACCACAAGGATCGGTGCTTGGGCCTCAGCTATTTACAATCTATATTAATGACTTAGATGAAGGGACCGAGTGTAAAGTATCCAAGTTTGCTGACGATATAAAGCTAGGTGGGAAAGTAAGCTGTGAGGAGGACACAAAGAGTCTGCAAAGGGATATAGACAGGTTAAGTGAATGGGCAAGAAGGTGGCAGGTGGAGTATAATGTAGGGAAATGTGAGGTTATTCACTTTGGTAGGAAGAATAGAGAAACAGAACATTTTATAAATGGTGAGAAACAATTAAATGTTGGTGTTCAGAGAGATTTGGGTGTCCTCGTACAAGAAACACAGAAAGTTAGCATGCAGGTACAGCAAGCAATTAGGAAAGCAAATAGCATGTTGGCCTTTATTGCAAGGGGGTTGGAGTCCAAGAGTAAGGAAGTCTTACTACTATTGTATAGGGCTTTGGTGAGACCTCACCTGGAGTACTGCGTACAGTTTTGGTCTCCTTATCTAAGGAAGGATATACTTGCCTTAGAGGCGGTGCAACGAAGATTCACTAGATTAATTCCTGGGATGAGAGGGTTGTCCTGTGAGGAGAGATTGAGTAGAATGGGCCGATACTCTCTGGAGTTTAGAAGAATGAGAGGTGATCTCATTGAGACATATAAGATTCTGAGGGGGCTTGACAGGGTAGATACTGAGAGGCTGTATCCCTAAGCCCAGAACTAGAGGGCATAGTCTCAGGATAAGGGGTCGGCCATTTAAGACTGAGATGAGGAGGAATTTCTTCACTCAGTGGGTTGTGAATCTTTGGAATTCTCTACCCCAGAGGGCTGTGGATGCTGAGTCATTGAATATATTCAAGGCTGAGATCGATAGATTTTTGGACTCTAAGGGAATCAAGGGATATGGGGATCGGGCGGGAAAGTGGAGCTGAGGTCAAAGATCAGCCATGATCTGATTGAATGGCAGAGCAGGCTCGAGGGGCCGAATGGCCTACTCCTGCTCCTACTTCATATATTCTGGGCACTGCACTTTAGGAAGGATGTGAAGGCCTTAGAGAGGGTGTAGAAAAGATTTACTGGAATGATTCCAGGGATGAGGGACTTCAGTTATGTGGAGAGACTGGAGAAGCTGGGATTGTTCTCCTTAGAGCTGAGCAGGTTAAGGGGAGATTTAATCGAGGTGTTCAAAATCATGAAGGGTTTTGGCAGGGTAAATAAGGAGAAACTGTTTCCAGTGGCGGAGGGTCGGTAACCAGGGGACACGGATTTAAGGAGATCGGCAAAAGAACCAGAGGGGAGATGAGGAAACATTTTTTTACACAGCGAGTTGTTATGATCTGGAATTCACTGCCTGAAGGGGGAGAATTTGCAGGGCTCTGGGGAAAAAGCAGGGGAGTGGGACTAATTGGACAGCTCTTTCAAAGAGCCGGCACAGGCACGATGGGCCGAATGGCCTCCTCCTGTGCTGAAAGATGCTATGATTCTATGAACTACAGCCCTTCATGTAAAATGGTTTGAATCCATGAGGGACAAAGCAAATTAATAATCTGCACGAAATAACTTGAGAGGGGCCCAATAGCAGCGCCCCCAGGGAGCTCCCTGCTCCCTGAACCTCTCCCACATCCAGCGTTCCCTCGACTGGAACATGGATTTTAGATTGAGTAGTGTGAGGGGCAGAGATACGGACAATTGTGAATATTAACTCCCAGGCACTGGGAAAAGGCAGCCCTAGAAATGGCTCAGAAGCAGGATGAACAGAGCCAGGACTTTGATCGGATCACAGCTAAACAGCAAGTGCTGGAGAGTCCCATCACCCTCTGAAAGAGAAAAGACAAGTTAATATCTCAGATGTCGACCCGTATTCAACTCTTGGGGATCTCGAGTCACGTACCGTCCTTTCCCCCGATAGATGGCAGCTTGCAGTTTGTCCTTGCCTTGGGTGGAAGGGTGTCAGCAAGACTTAAAGTCGTGTCCTCCCACTGCTGGAGAATAAACAGTCATTACCATCAAATCAACACTCCGGCACAGTCATTACCATCAAATCAACACTCCGGCACAGTCATTACCATCAAATCAACACTCCGGCACAGTCATTACCATCAAATCAACACTCTGGCACAGTCATTACCGTCAAATCAACACTCCGGCACAGTCATCACCATCAAATCAACACTCCGGCACAGCCATCACCATCAAATCAACACTCCGGCACAGTCATTACCATCAAATCAACACTCCGGCACAGTCATTACCATCAAATCAACACTCCGGCAAAGTCATCACCATCAAATCAACACTCCGGCACAGTCATTACCATCAAATCAACACTCCGGCACAGTCATTACCGTCAAATCAACACTCCAGCACAGTCATTACCGTCAAATCAACACTCCGGCACAGTCATCACCATCAAATCAACATTCTGGCACAGTCATCACCATCAAATCAACACTCCGGCACAGCCATCACCATCAAATCAACACTCCGGCACAGTCATCACCGTCAAATGAACACTCCGGCACAGTCATTACCGTCAAATCAACACTCCGGCACAGTCATCACCATCAAATCAACACTCCGGCACAGTCATTACCATCAAATCAACACTCCGGCACAGTCATTACCATCAAATCAACACTCCGGCACAGTCATTACCATCAAATCAACACTCCGGCACAGTCATTACCATCAAATCAACACTCCGGCAAAGTCATCACCATCAAATCAACACTCCGGCACAGTCATTACCATCAAATCAACACTCCGGCACAGTCATTACCGTCAAATCAACACTCCGGCACAGTCATTACCATCAAATCAACACTCCGGCACAGCCATCACCATCAAATCAACACTCTGGCACAGTCATTACCGTCAAATCAACACTCCGGCACAGTCATTACCTTCAAATCAACACTCCGGCACAGTCATTACCATCAAATCAACACTCCGGCACAGTCATTACCGTCAAATCAACACTCCGGCACAGTCATTACCATCAAATCAACACTCCGGCACAGCCATCACCATCAAATCAACACTCCGGCACAGTCATTACCGTCAAATCAACACTCCGGCACAGTCATTACCGTCAAATCAACACTCCGGCACAGCCATCACCATCAAATCAACACTCCGGCACAGTCATTACCGTCAAATCAACACTCCGGCACAGTCATTACCATCAAATCAACACTCCGGCACAGCCATCACCATCAAATCAACACTCCGGCACAGTCATCACCATCAAATCAACACTCCGGCACAGTCATCACCATCAAATCAACACTCCGGCACAGTCATCACCATCAAATCAACACTCCGGCACAGTCATCACCATCAAATCAACACTCCGGCACAGTCATCACCATCAAATCAACACTCCGGCACAGTCATTACCGTCAAATCAACACTCCGGCACAGTCATTACCATCAAATCAACACTCCGGCACAGTCATTACCGTCAAATCAACACTCCGGCACAGTCATTACCATCAAATCAACACTCCGGCACAGTCATCATCGTCAAATCAACACTCCGGCACAGTCATCACCGTCAAATGAACACTCCGGCACAGTCATTACCGTCAAATCAACACTCCGGCACAGTCATTACCATCAAATCAACACTCCGGCACAGTCATCACCATCAAATCAACACTCCGGCACAGTCATTACCGTCAAATCAACACTCCGGCACAGTCATTACCGTCAAATCAACACTCCGACACAGTCATTACCGTCAAATCAACACTCCGGCACAGTCATTACCGTCAAATCAACACTCCGGCACAGTCATTACCGTCAAATCAACACTCCGGCACAGTCATCACCGTCAAATGAACACTCCGGCACAGTCATTACCGTCAAATCAACACTCCGGCACAGTCATTACCATCAAATCAACACTCCGGCACAGTCATCACCATCAAATCAACACTCCGGCACAGTCATTACCGTCAAATCAACACTCCGGCACAGTTATTACCGTCAAATCAACACTCCGACACAGTCATTACCGTCAAATCAACACTCCGGCACAGTCATTACCGTCAAATCAACACTCCGGCACAGTCATTACCGTCAAATCAACACTCCGGCACAGTCATTACCGTCAAATTAACACTCCGGCACAGCCATCACCATCAAATCAACACTCCGGCACAGTCATTACCATCAAATCAACACTCCGGCACAGTCATTACCGTCAAATCAACACTCCGGCACAGTTATTACCGTCAAATCAACACTCCGACACAGTCATTACCGTCAAATCAACACTCCGGCACAGTCATTACCGTCAAATCAACACTCCGGCACAGTCATTACCGTCAAATCAACACTCCGGCACAGTCATTACCGTCAAATTAACACTCCGGCACAGCCATCACCATCAAATCAACACTCCGGCACAGTCATTACCATCAAATCAACACTCCGGCACAGTCATTACCGTCCAACCCCTGACCCCATCGTGTGATAGTCCAACCCCTGACCCCATCGTGTGATAGTCCAATCCCTGACCCCATAGTGTGATAGTCCAACCCCTGACCCCATAGTGTGATAGTCCAACCCCTGACCCCATAGTGTGATAGTCCAACCCCTGACCCCATCGTGTGATAGTCCAACCCCTGACCCCATCGTGTGATAGTCCAACCCCTGACCCCATAGTGTGATAGTCCAACCCCTGACCCCATCGTGTGATAGTCCAATCTCTGACCCCATAGTGTGATAGTCCAACCCCTGACCCCATCGTGTGATAGTCCAATGTCTGACCCCATAATGTGATAGTCCAACCCCTGACCCCATCGTGTGATAGTCCAATGTCTGACCCCATAGTGTGATAGTCCAACCCCTGACCCCATCGTGTGATAGTCCAATGTCTGACCCCATAGTGTGATAGTCCAACCCCTGACCCCATAGTGTGATAGTCCAATCTCTGACCCCATAATGTGATAGTCCAACCCCTGACCCCATCGTGTGATAGTCCAATCCCTGACCCCATCGTGTGATAGTCCAACCCCTGACCCCATAATGTGATAGTCCAATCCCTGACCCCATCGTGTGATAGTCCAACCCCTTAACCCATCGTGTGATAATCCAACCCCTGACCCCATAATGTGATAGTCCAATCCCTGACCCCATCGTGTGATAGTCCAACCCCTTAACCCATCGTGTGATAATCCAACCCCTGACCCCATCGTGTGATAGTCCAACCCCTGACCCCATAGTGTGATAGTCCAACCCCTGACCCCATCGTGTGATAGTCCAACCCCTGACCCCATTGTGTGATAGTCCAACCCCTTAACCCATCGTGTGATAATCCAACCCCTGACCCCATCGTGTGATAGTCCAACCCCTGACCCCATAGTGTGATAGTCCAACCCCTGACCCCATCGTGTGATAGTCCAACCCCTGACCCCATCGTGTGATAGTCCAACCCCTGACCCCATCGTGTGATAGTCCAACCCCTGACCCCATCGTGTGATAGCCCAATCTCCACCCCCTTGCTTGGCAGAGCTCCATGTTGGGAGGGAGCCTCACACAACTACCACTTCCAACTCTGGTTTTCCAATCCAGATGGGACCTGATCTATCTCGATAACTGACCAGAAGTAGTGTGAGCCAAGGACATAACTGCCCACCACATGGGTCCAGTTTTGTTTCTTGTTGAGCAGCAGTGCCTGGTTTCGCCGATCAAGGACCATGGTCCACAGAATCATATTCAACCATGTAAGGCGATCTCAGGTGAGACTTCAGGCCGATTTTGAGTACCGCCTGACAGACCCCTCAGATCTGGCTATCTCGAGCATACCCCATTTCACTTCAGACCTTTGTGTTGTGATCTTCATCCTGCACCATGGTCGGGTGGTAGTCATACACCTTTGGGCAGCGCCGATGGCGTGGGTAGGTCAATGTGTGGCTCCCACCGCAGCTCCGGGCCGAAGTCGGGAAATTATCCATCAGGTCAGCAATACGTTCACTGTGAGAAAGGGAAGAACTGGGGTCAAAGGTGCCCTACAGAATGACCAAAGGTCAAAGGTGCTATAGAGAATGACCAAAGATCAAGGGTGCCCTACAGAATGACCAAAGGTCAAAGGTGCTATACAGAATGGCCAAAGGTCAAGGTTGCCCTACAGAATGAACAAAGGTCAAAGGTGCCATACAGAATGACCTGGGACAAAAGAGGCCCTACAGAATGACCAAAGGTCAAGGGTGCCCTACAGAATGACCAAAGGTCAAAAGGTGCTATAGAGAATGACCTGGGACAAAAGAGGCCCTACAGAATGACCAAAGGTCAAAGGTGCCATACAGAATGATCAGAGGTCAAAGGGGCCCTACAGAATGACCAAAGGTCAAAGGTGCCATACAGAATGATCAAAGGTCAAAGGGGCCCTACAGAATGACCAATGGTCAAAGGGGTCCTACAGAATGACCAGGGTAGAAACCTCTCCCACCCTCCATCTAAACTCTCCTGCCCTTATTCACAGCCACCTTCTCAAACTCGATTTCTCCTGGGCCTCTATAAAGGCCATCTCTAACCACATCACCCTCACCCACCCTAACCCTTTCCAACTCCACTTCCTTCTGGGTCTGCTCCTGGAAAAATTCTCCCCAAGTCGCTTGTAGCTGAACTTTCAAACTGCCTTTGACCCTCCATTTGTCACAATATCTCTGCAGCTGTTGAATTGCTCAACCAATCTCTTTGATACAGCAAAGCCTTCATGACCTCCTGTCCCGGACATTCCAAAGTATGGCCCCATCTTCACTCCCACAAGTCCAAGGGGTGGAGGCATGAGCATATCTGGTTCAGCCACCCATTGCCCGTTCTGGTGTGACACCATATCAGAGTATCGGGCCCTGCTCTCCTCTGCCAAAACTGGACTGCAAAGATAACCCCCAGGATCTCTTCACTACCAGCCATCTTCTTAAACCCCTATCCCCTGCCCCCTTCACCCTCACCTCCAACAAGTGTACGGATTTCTTTGTCACTAAGATTGAGACCATCCATTTACTGCCTCCACTGCATCCCTCCCTTCCCCTACCCTCCCTCTGCCTCAGGCCAGAATCTGCATATTTCTCCAGTTTCTCTCCTATCTCCCCCAATTGTTTTCAAATCATTCATCTCCTGCTCCCTGAAAACCTCTCTCACTAAACTACTGACCAACCAACTTTCTTTCTGGGCCCTCATGCTAACTGGCACTGTAAGCAGTTCCCTCTCCTCAGGGATGTTCCCTCTCACTTTCAAAATTGCCGTCATCACCTCCTCTGCAAAAAACACATTCTTGATCCCTCTGTCCTCGCAAACTATCGCCCCCCCCTCCATAAACTTCAGCTCATCCAAATCTCCGCTACCCGTATCCAAAGCACACCAAGTCCTGTTCACCCACCACCCCTGTGCTCGCCGTCCTGCATTGGCTCCTGGTCCGGGCACGCCTCGATTTTAAAACTCTTGTCCTCGCGTCTAAATCCATTCATGACCTCGTCACTCCCTATCTCTGTAAACTCCTCCAGCCCTACAACTCTCCCACCCAAACTCTCCGTTCCTACACCCTGGGATTCTTTTCCTGTACCCCTCTGCCTCTCCATCCCCCTCTCCTCCTTAAGACAAAACTCTTCCAACTTTTGATCAACTGACTTCTTTGGCCCAGAGTCTATTTTTTCCCTTAGGCCTCTGTGAGGTGTCCTTGGGATGTTTCTCCAAATGAAAGGTGCTCCATAAACACAGGTTGCTGGTGTTGGTCCTGTTGCAATCGTGGAGAGGAGGGGGCTCAGTCACATGTCCCTCAGGGCACTGCGATAAACCTTGGAGCAAACAATGTTATTCTCTATCTCTGAAAGAACATTCCTGCCTCTGATTCCCTTTAATCCAACTCGCTGCATAAACCAAGGAGCTTGTGCGCACTCTGCACGCGAGCGGCCTGCAGGCACTCTCAGTTCATGAGTGGTCTGTGCGCTGCCTCAGCATTAGACAGCTGGAAAATGGAACTGCCCGAGGCGGTGAGAGCAGAAACGTAACCGAAGTGACGACACAAAGATCCCCAATATCAAGAGTGAAGGAAACCGTTGCCCTGAAAACCAATTCAGGCTCAGCCCGAGTAACAAAACCTGAAAACCACCCTTTGGATAAGACCCGAGTCAATTCTCCGGGAACCCTATATTCTCGGGGACCCCCAAATACTCCAGGGACCCCCATACCTCCCGGGACCCCCATATCGTCCAGGACCCCCATATCGTCCAGGACCCCCATATCGTCCAGGACCCCCATATCGTCCAGGACCCCCATACCTCCCGGGACCCCCATATCTTCAGGGACCCCCATATCGTCCAGGACCCCCATATCTTCAGGGACCCCCATACCTCCCGGGACCCCCATATCGTCCAGGACCCCCAAATACTCCCGGGACCCCCAAATACTCCCGGGACCCCCATATCGTCCAGGACCCCCTTATCTTCCGGGACCCCTATATCTCCCGGGACCCCTATATCTCCCGGGACCCCCCTATATCTCCCGGGACCCCCCTATATCTCCCGGGACCCCTATACCTCCCGGGACCCCTATACCTCCCGGGACCCCCCTATATCTCCCGGGACCCCTATACCTCCCGGGACCCCTATACCTCCCGGGACCCCTATACCTCCCGGGACCCCCCTATATCTCCAGGGACCCCCCTATACCTCCAGGGACCCCCCTATACCTCCCGGGACCCCCCTATATCTCCAGGGACCCCCCTATACCTCCCGGGACCCCATACCTCCCGGGACCCCCCTATACCTCCCGGGACCCCTATACCTCCCGGGACCCCTATATCTCCCGGGACCCCTATATCTCCCGGGACCCCCCTATATCTCCCGGGACCCCTATACCTCCCGGGACCCCCCTATACCTCCCGGGACCCCCCTATACCTCCAGGGACCCCTATACCTCCCGGGACCCCCCTATACCTCCAGGGACCCCCCTATACCTCCCGGGACCCCCCTATATCTCCAGGGACCCCTATATCTCCAGGGACCCCCCTATACCTCCAGGGACCCCCCTATACCTCCCGGGACCCCCCTATAACTCCAGGGACCCCTATATCTCCAGGGACCCCCCTATACCTCCAGGGACCCCCCTATACCTCCCGGGACCCCCCTATATCTCCAGGGACCCCTATATCTCCCGGGACCCCCCTATATCTCCAGGGACCCCCCTATACCTCCAGGGACCCCCCTATACCTCCAGGGACCCCCCTATACCTCCCGGGACCCCCCCCCCAACTCCCGGGACCCTGAGTGATATTATGGTATATCTCCAGAAACAGCACATCACTCAGGGACCTACTCCAGCTCCATCTTGTGGTCACACTCTGAATCGGCCGAGTATTCAAAGCCTGAACCCCAAAAACACAGAATATCGAGGCCCCGGGCTCTGACCTCTGCTTTCATACAGCCTGTACCCAATAACCTCATTCGATGTTCTCTATGATTCCCTCATTCAGGATTTATTAGGTGTTCGGCCTCCTGTGACCAGCAAATTATGTCAATGAGAGACTCAGGGGCAGCACAGCAAGTACTTCATAACCAATCAGCACCTGCCAGAGGGAGGCGGGGAGGAGAAGTGAGGGACTGAGGGAGTGACCCCGGGATCTGTACCCCAGGGCGGGAGTGACCCCGGGGTCTGTACCCCAGGGAGGGAGTGACCCCGGGGTTTGTACCCCAGGGCGGGAGTGACCCCGGGGTCTGTACCCCAGGGAGGGAGTGACCGTGGGGTCTGTACCCCAGGGAGGGAGTGACTGCGGGGTCTGTACCCCAGGGAGGGAGTGACCCCGGGGTCTGTACCCCAGGGAGGGTGTGACCCCGGGATCTGTACCCCAGGGCGGGAGTGACCGTGGGGTCTGTACCCCAGGGCGGGAGTGACCCCGGGGTCTGTACCCCAGGGAGGGAGTGACCGCGTGGTCTGTACCCCAGGGAGGGAGTGACCCCAGGCTCTGTACCCCAGGGAGGGAGTGACCCCGGGGTCTGTACCCCAGGGAGGGAGTGACCGCGTGGTCTGTACCCCAGGGAGGGAGTGACCGCGGGGTCTGTACCCCAGGGAGGGAGTGACCCCGGGGTCTGTACCCCAGGGAGGGAGTGACCGCGTGGTCTGTACCCCAGGGAGGGAGTGACCGCGTGGTCTGTAGCCCAGGGAGGGAGTGACCGCGGGGTCTGTACCCCAGGGAGGGAGTGACCGCGTGGTCTGTAGCCCAGGGAGGGAGTGACCGCGGGGTCTGTACCCCAGGGAGGGAGTGACCGCGGGGTCTGTACCCCAGGGAGGGAGTGACCGCGTGGTCTGTACCCCAGGGAGGATTCAACACATTCAAAAGGAAAGAAGAAAAAATTGAAGAAGAAATTTGTCTTATTGGCCACATACATGGGGCTGGGAGGAGAGTACACGGAGTGACGTGCGGACAGGGGAGTGACGTGCGGACAGGGGAGCGACGTGCGGACAGGGGAGCGACGTGCGGACAGGGGAGCGACGTGCGGACAGGGGAGCGACGTGCGGACAGGGGAGCGACGTACGGACAGGGGAGTGACGTGTGGACAGGGGAGTGACGTACAGACAGTGCAATGAGTGCCTCTTTTTGTTCCAAACATCCTTATTTTGTTTGTCGTCTGGATGTGAGAGCTGACGAGGCCGAATTTATTGGCCATCCGCAGTTACAGCAGTTGTATAACTGGAGGCTCACTGAGGGAGGATTAAATTGGGACTGGAGGGACATGTGGTCAGACTGCATGTCCTGAAGGACACTCGTGACTCATTACAGCCTGTGCTCAGCCAGCTGTTCACAAGCCCAGCAGTGAGCGGATTTATCGATTTGAGTTTCACACCTTGCTGTGGTGGGATTTGAATTTGTGTCGGACTCCAGTCGAACACAAATTCACTGCGGACCTTTCGTCCCCCTCTCTCTCTCTCTCTCTCTCTCTCATACTTTAACTCGAAGTCTGTCCCTCCCTCTCCCTGCCTCCTCTAGTCCTCCTCATACTCACGATTTGATGATACTCTCATATGCTTTGCGAGGAGGGGACGTTGCGACCGGACAGCCTATATGAAGCAGGGGCCTGATAAACGGACTCACTGCCTTGACTGATCCCTTAAAGTGGTTCTGGACCCTCTCTATCTGCCGGCACAAGTTGCTGTGCAGTCGCTGCATACAGGTGATATTCCTCTCCAGCAGGGCTCGGGGCTGGGCCCTGTCTGTTGTCCAACTGTTAACACGGAGAAATGGTGTTAATATTCCAGCGCAATCACCAAACAGAGCGAGGCCCAGAGTGAACGGTACATCTCAGTGGGTGATTAGACTGGCCAGTGAGGTACTCAGACCCACCCCACCATGGCCCCAGATTCCATTGCATGTTAGCAGTCCTCGGCCAGGCTGAGTGGAACACTGCTGGTCTCAGTGCCCCTGGAATAGTGAGGCAGGAATCACCCACTTCAGTTCAAGGTTTTTGCTCGGGTTTCTGAGCTGCATTTCACAGGGCGGAACAGTGCGAGCGGCAATCGCCTGGCCTTCACGTGTATGATGATTTGTGAGCATGTGGAAAAACCCTGAGCTCCAGACATCGGTAATTCAGGTCCCAGTGACCCTATCAGGTGCCATTGCTCCCATTCACCAGGCAGAGGAGGTCAATATCTGCGACTGCTTTCATTTCTTGTTCTTATCCGTCCTTCTCTTGCTCTCCCAGATGCCACTCCACAGTCAAGCAGCTGTGAGCAGAGGTTCGGACTCCAGTATCAATGCCACCTGATACCATCTGGTGGGGGTAAAGCCCCTCCCACAGGAAAACTGCTAAGACACTGCTCAGCTTCAACTGTGAGGAGGCAATAAAGGTGCCAAACTGCAGCCCCAACCGTAATACAACGGGAACTGATAGGTAATATTTATTTTTTATTCGTTCATGGGATGTGGGCGTCGCTGGCGAGGCCGGCATTTATTGCCCATCCCTAATTGCCCTTGAGAAGGTGGTGGTGAGCCGCCTTCTTGAACCGCTGCAGTCCGTGTGGTGACGGTTCTCCCACAGTGCTGTTAGGAAGGGAGTTCCAGGATTTTGACCCAGCGACAATGAAGGAACGGCGATATATTTCCAAGTCGGGATGGTGTGTGACTTGGAGGGGAACGTGCAGGTGGTGTTGTTCCCATGTACCTGCTGCTCTTGTCCTTCTAGGTGGTAGAGGTCGCGGGTTTGGGAGGTGCTGTCGAAGAAGCCTTGGCGAGTTGCTGCAGTGCATCCTGTGGATGGTACACACTGCAGCCACTGTGCGCCGGTGGTGAAGGGAGTGAATGTTTCGGGTGGTGGATGGGGTGCCAATCAAGCGGGCTGCTTTGTCCTGGATGGTGTCGAGCTTCTTCAGTGTTGTTGGAGCTGCACTCATCCAGGCAAGTGGAGAGTATTCCATCACACTCCTGACTTGTGCCTTGTAGATGGTGGGTGGAAAGGCTTTGGGGAGTCAGGAGGTGAGTCAGTCACTGCAGAATACCCAGCCTCTGACCTGCTTTTGTAGTCACAGTATTTATATGGCTTGTCCAGTTAAGTTTCTGGTCAATGGTGACCCCAGGATGTTGATTGTGGGGTATTTGGCGATGGTAATGCTGTTGAATGTCAAGGGGAGGTGGTTAGACTGTCTCTTGTTGGAGATGGTCATTGCCTGGCACTTGTCTGGTGCGAATGTTACTTGCCACTTATCAGCCCAAGCCTGGATGTTGTCCAGGTCTTGCTGCATGTGGGCACGGACTGCTTCATTATTTGAGGGGTTGTGAATGGAACTGAACACTGTGCAATCATCAGCGAACATCCCCATTTCTGACCTTATGATGGAGGGAAGGTCATTGATGAAGCAGCTGAAGATGGTTGGGCCTAGGACACTGCCCTGAGGAACTCCTGCAGCAATGTCCTGGGGCTGAGATGATTGGCCTCCAACAACCACTACCATCTTCCTTTGTGCTAGGTATGACTCCAGCCACTGGAGAGTATTCCCCCTGATTCCCATTGACTTCAATTTTACTAGGGCTCCTTGGTGCCACATTCGTCAAGGGCAGTCACTCTCTGGAATTCAGATCTTTTGTCCATGTTTGGACCAAGGCTGTAATGAGGTCTGGAGCCGAGTGGTCCTGGCGGAACCCAAACTGAGCATCAGTGAGCAGGTTATTGGTGAGTAAGTGCCGCTTGATAGCACTGTCGACGACACCTTCCATCACTTTGCTGATGATTGAGAGTAGACTGATGGGGCGGTAATTGGCCAGATTAGATTTGTCCTGCTTTTTGTGGACAGGACATACCTGGGCAATTTTCCACATTGTCGGGTAGATGCCAGTGTTGTAGCTGTACTGGAACAGCTTGGCTAGAGGCGTGGCTAGTTCTGGAGCACAAGTCTTCAGCACTACAGCTGGGATGTTGTCGGGGCCCATAGCCTTTGCTGTATCCAGTGCACTCAGCCATTTCTTGATATCACGTGGAGTGAATCGAATTGGCTGAAGACTGGCTTCTGTGATGGTGGGGATATCAGGAGGAGGCCGAGATGGATCATCCACTCGGCACTTCTGGCTGAAGATGGTTGCAAACGTTTCAGACTTGTCTTTTGCACTCACGTGCTGGACTCCGCCATCATCGAGGATGGGGATGTTTGCAGAGCCTCCTCCTCCCGTTAGTTGTTTAATTGTCCACCACCATTCACGACTGGATGTGGCAGGACTGCAGAGCTTTGATCTGATCCGTTGGTTGTGGAATCGCTTAGCTCTGTCTATAGCATGTTGCTTCCGCTGTTTAGCAAGTATGTAGTCCTGAGTTGTAGCTTCACCAGGTTGGCACCTCATTTTTAGGTACGCCTGGTGCTGCTCCTGGCATGCTCTTCTACACTCCTCACTGAACCAGGGGTGATCCCCTGGCTTGTTGGTAATGGTAGAGTGAGGAATATGCTGGGCCATGAGGTTACAGATTGTGCTGGAATACAATTCTGCTGCTGCTGATGGCCCACAGCGCCTCATGGATGCCCAGTTTTGAGCTGCTAGATCTGTTCTGAATCTATCCCATTTAGCACGGTGGTAGTGCCACACAACACGTTGGATGGTGTCCTCAGTGTGAAGACGGAACTTCATCTCCACGAGGACTGTGCGGTGGTCACTCCTACCAATACTGTCATGGACAGATGCATCTGCGACAGGTAGATTGGTGAGGACGAGGTCAAATAGGTTTTTCCCTCGTGTTGGTTCGCTCACCACCTGCCGCAGGCCCAGTCTAGCAGCTATGTCCTTCAGGACTCGGCCAGCTCGGTCAGTAGTGGTGCTACCAAGCCATTCTTGGTGATGGACATTGAAGTCCCCCACCCACAGTACATTCTGTGGCCTTGCTACCCTCAGTGCTTCCTCCAAGTAGTGCTCAAGATGGAGGAGGACTGATTCATCAGCTGAGGGAGGACGGTAGGTGGTAATCAGCAGGAGGTTTCCTTGCCCAGGTTTGACCTGATGCCATGAGATTTCATGGGGTCCAGAGTCAATGTTGAGGACTCCCAGGGCCACTCCCTCCTGACTGTATATCACTGTACCGCCACCTCTGATGGGTCTGTCCTGCCGGTGGGACAGGACACACCCAGGGATGGTGATGGAAGAGTCTGGGACGTTGGCTGAAAGATATGATTCTGTGAGTATGGCTATGTCAGGCTGTTGCTTGACTAGTCTGTGGGACAGCTCTCCCAATTTTGGCACAAGTCCCCAGATGTTAGTAAGGAGGACCTTGCAGGGTCGACTGGGCTTGGTTTGCCGTTGTCGTGGTCCGATGCCGGGTGGTCCGTCCGGTTTTATTCTTATTGTGACTTTTTTTAGCGAGACTTTACAACTGAGTGACTTG